>NW_026712347.1:3819885-3909885 GCF_030504385.1 Musca domestica
AAGTATTACCATGAAAATTAAATTTTTAAGGACTCTCAGGGCTATAATCGAGAAGGGTATATTTTGTACAGATATTAGAGTATCAGAATTTTGGTTTGTGAGAATATTTTCGAATGTATGTCAGTGCTGCAATCGTGGACGTTTAAAAGGCTCTTAAGGACTAAAAAGGGTTTTGTCTTGGATGTTTAAAATAATATTTTGGAAGGATTATTAAGTCTTTCGTCTGGAATTTTTTTGGAAGATCCATCAGAGCTGTAATCGTGGATTTTAGGGGATATCTTCTGAAGGATTTTCAGACCCATAGCCGAAGATTTTAAAAAGATTTTCGAAGGACTTTCGAGGATTTTTAAAGGATATATTTTGAAGCTATTTGGATTTCGAAGGAATATCAGGTCTACAATTGTGGTTGTTTAAAAATATATTTTGTAAAGGACAAACAGTACTACATTTGGAGATGATAAAAAGAATATTTTTTTAAAATATCATCGAGCTGTACTTATAAATTTTAAGGGCCTATTAGGACTATAAATGTGGACAACTATTTTAAAGAATAGTTACAGGGCTTACAGGCATATGAAGGAGGACCATTTCAAAAGAACTTATTTGACGAAATGTTAGAGGTTTTTTTTTTTTTGAAGGTCTATTAAAAAATAATCGTCGATTTTTTTATAAAATTGTTGGAGGACTGTCATGGCTAGAAATTTGTTTTAAGGATATTTAAGGATTTTAATAATATTTTTTAAAAGATAGTCAGTGTTTCAATGTTTTGAAAGATATGTTTATGGAGTTTTGGATGTACAGGGCGAGATAAAAAAACTGCAACAAAGTCAATTTATTTTTTTTTTATTGAATGAAACAAAACAAGGTCGGAAATAATAGAATAAGTTTAGATTTGGTCACATTTGGCACGAATTATGGCCTTCAAACGGCCAGTGAAACCGTCACACGCTGTCTGTATGTTGCTCTGCGGTATTTTGGCCCATTCCCGGCGAAGCGCTTGCATGAGGTGATCAACAACCTTGTTTTCCAAAACACTCCAGACACAATATTCCAACGGACTGGTATCTGGAGATTTTGGTGGCCATTGTGCGCTGGAAATGAAGTGAGGAATCTCATTTTGTAACCATTCTTGGGTGGTTGTCCAAGGTCTGCGGCCAAAATGTTTGCGTTCCCAAGGCTTTTATACACCCTCCAGAATATTTTCGCGAAAATATTCGGCATTTATTCTGATACCACGGTCGATTAATACGAGCGGAGAGCGACCATCGGCTGTTATGGCGGCCCACACCATCACCATAACCGGCGCTTGAGTTCTGATGGCCAACCGAAGGTGCACATTTTCAGCTGACCTCTTTGGCAA
The DNA here is from genome assembly GCF_030504385.1 of Musca domestica. NCBI lineage: Eukaryota > Metazoa > Arthropoda > Insecta > Diptera > Muscidae > Musca > Musca domestica. The sequence goes on from NW_026712347.1 coordinate 3,821,246, forward strand.
GTAAACACGATCATTTTGTTTGTTTACAAACTGCTGGACAAGGAAGGTTTTCTCATCGAAGAAAACAAAATTCGGCAGTTCCCCACTTTCGGCCAAACGAAGCAACTCTTTAGCTCTTTTGATTCTATTTTCTTTCTGTTGCGGTGTAAGTTCTTGCACTTTTTGGTATTTCAATGGCTTTACCCCGAGCTCATTTTTCGATATTTGCCGAAGGGAATATTGTGATATGTTCAGCTCACGAGCCATTTTTCGGCCACAAAGACGCGGGTTTCGATCAAGTAGCTTTTTTAATTTTCGAACCATTTCTGCTGATGTTGCTGTTTTCTTCCATCCACTTCCTTGGCGTCGGGCTACGCTACCCCGGATTTATTTACATTTAAATGCTATAGTGTCTAACGATAGCCACTTGTGGTTTTCCAGCCAAATATAAATAAATCACACTATCACGCTTGAATTCCATCACGAATAACATTTTTTCTGGAAAATTCTCACCAAAATGCTTTTGTATGCTTGTAAACAATATCATGAGCTGCCACTGGAATAATTTTAACAGCTGTCGGACGAGTGGCTTAGAAATTACAGCAGTCTGAATTTGGTTGCAGTTTTTTCATCTCAGCCTGATGGGAATTCTTTAAATGAAAGAATCGTTAATTTTAAATTATATAATTATAGAGTTGTCAAAAATATTTTTGAGGGGATATCGGAACTTTGATGGTATTATTTTTTGGTACATTTTAGAAGTATTTAGAAGAGGAATTTTAAAGGATACAATCGTAGATTTTCCGAAAAACATAATAGGGGACAGTGTTGGCTTGTTTGTTTGGGATACCATAGTATTTTGTTCTTGCAGACAAACAACAAGGGAACTGATGATAATTGGTGGCCCTTTCCGAAACCTAGGTATTCCCTGCTTTACCCCCTGGTAAACATTAACATCGTTCTCAACTAAATAACAAATGTTGTTTTTATAAAAACAACAATAAATGGATAAAGCCTGACCTTTTTGCAACAACATAATAGGGGACTTGTATTGGATTTGGATTTTTTGAGGGATATAATCGCGGATTTGGAAGGATATAATCAGGTCCATACATACAGTGAATTTGAAAGGAGTATTCTAGTTGACCATAATAGTCAAGTCCTAGTCAAATTTTCCAAAGTACATGACTGCAATGTGCCATTTCAAATTAAATCTCAATTGAAAGAACACAGGTGGCATTTTGAAGCAAAAATTTTTAATTTATTTGTTTATAATTTGGTATTTTTAGTACAGGGAGGGCAGAATATCGTTTCGCAAAGGAAGTGTGATCATAACATACTGTTTTCAGTGACCTATTTTTGATAAGCTGAATATGCTCTATATCTCCCTCCAAAAAAAAAATTATACATTTCAGTTGCAACAGTTTTTATAAAATTGGTATTCCAATTCCGCCTATTATTATTTCATTAAGTTTCCATTCGAGTGTATTCCCACGATATGCGACTATACATCACCGAATAGCTATGCGTTTTATTTACTTATTTGTTTGTTTGTTTTGTTTGTTCGGTTGTTTGCCGTTGGTGCATCACCAATTCTCAATTGTTTGTAGGTTTTTGTGTCATCCGCATCTGCTATGCGAACACATATCTCCATTGCCGAGTGGGGATAGCTGGCCTGCGGATGGTTATGCTCATCTTTTTTTGTAAAACGGAAGTTCAATGGATGTTGGTTGGCTGCTGGTTGTTGATCCCCACTCATACTCATACTCACACTCACATACGCAGGCAAGTATGAGCATGATGGCATTGTACGAAATATTGTCCCAACTTTATGGTAATGGTTTTGGTTTCTGAGGCAATGGTGTTTTTTGCTTCGTTTTGCCTCCCAAATATTGAATTGAAAGCCACCGCTTCTTCTTTACATGACAGCTGGAATAAAGGTATGACTGTGGTGCTGACGATGATGAACGGTTTGCTTTTATCATTTATGGTTTTTATCAATGTGCAATTGTGGTGTGTGGGCGTCGAGGAGGGAGTAGTTTTATGTTGAGCTTTATTGTGATTGTGGTATACGGTAGTAGTGGTCAAATGTTATGGGCTCCCGCCGTTTGCCTGGAATGCTTTTATTATTATCTGTAATGGTGGGAGGGAGTAGGGGTACTCTTGTACTCTTTTCAGTGGAGAAACCTCAATTGATGTGTATTTACCCGATCGAAAGTGTAGTGGTGGTGGTGGTTGGGTGTTGAGGATTTTTTGCTTGAATGTAGTGGATTATTAAATATTAAAGGACTTTTTTTTAAAATTTTTTGGATTTAAAAAATTGGGGAAAAATAAAAATTACTAAATCGTATATTAAGTTATTTAGCTGATTTAAACATTTAATACAACCTTTTAGGGAAATTTTACGTCCTGTTACTTCATAGACTTTTTTATGTATAACCCAAATTACAGGAAAAATCCAACAGATTATTAAGTTAGAGATAAATTTAGATGAAATGGATGAGAAAGTTCTGCCTTCATTTTTTTCAAATTCTTGGTTTACAATTTTTGGAAAATATATGAATTTTAGGTATTTAGTGTCTTTGGCAATAGTCCAGAGAAAAATACGAGGATTATTCCGAAGGAAACTTTTGAACCCTCAATCCAGTCAACACAGGGGACTTTTGGTCCTTTTTATACCCTCCACCATAGTATGGAGGGTATATTAAGTTTGCCATTCCGTTTGTAACACCTCGAAATACGCTTTTTAGACCCCACAAAGTAAATATATTCTTGATCAGCATAAAATTCTATGTCGATTTAGCGATGTCCGTCCGTCTGTCCTTTTGTCCGTCTGTGGAAATCACTCTAGCTTTCGAACGAATTGAAGTAGATTGATAAAATTTGGCTCAAATGTATGCTATGTCTGCAGGACTTTTGGTATTGAAAATGGGCAATGTAGGACCACGTTATGGTATAGCCCCCATATAACGGTACCTCCCGATATTCGGTATTTTGATGATTTTAGCGACATTTTTCACCGGAACAGTTTCAAATTTGGAATTTGAAGTTCGTAATAGATACTACAGCCTAAGAATAGATTAGTAATAAATACTACAGCCTAAGACCTCCCGATATTCGGTATTTTAATGATTTTATGTACATTTTTCACCAGAATTGTTTCAAAGTTGATATTTGAAGTTCGTAATACTACAGCCTAAGACAGAAAAATGTCTGCGCAGGTCCACGTCTTCGTATAGCACCCATATAACGGTACCTTCCGATATTCGGTATTTTGATTTTATCGACATTATAATCGATTTTTTTTAAGTTTCGCATTTGAATATTGTAATGGCTTATGACAAATGTTACCTACGTAGGTTCATGTCGTCGTATAGACCCTAATATAATAGCTACATTCGGTATTTTTAAGATTTTAACAGTAGTTTTAACGGATTTTATTGTTTTTGAGAATTGCCAAATTCGTTCCAAATGGTGGAACTTACAGCTTTTTTATTTGTGTGACTCAAATTACAGGAAAAATCTTGCAGATTATTAAGTTAGAGATAAAACTAGATGAAATGGAGGAGAAAGTTCTCCCTTCATTTTTTTTTTCAAATTTTTGGTTTATAATTTTTGGAAAATATATAGATTTTAGGTATTTAATGTCTTGGGTAATATTCCAGAGAAAAATACGAGGATTATTTTGAAGGAAACCTTTAACCCTTTAAATCGAGTCAACAAAGGGGAATTTTTGGAAATGGCTAAAACCTCCTAGAATGTCATCCTAGCAAGTCAAAATATTCTACAGAATTATTTGCCATAAAATTCTACTATAGGTCCTAGAAGACATGAAATGTGTATATCTTAGAGAAATGCCAAGAATTCATACATACAGGGTGAAATGAAAAAAATGCAAACCAACTTCAGACTGCTGTCATTTTTAAGCCACTCGTCCGACAGCTGTTAAAATTATTCCAGTGACAGGTGATTATATTGTTTACAAACGTACAAAAGCATTTTGGTGAGAATTTTCCAGAAAAAAAGTTATTCGTGATGGAATTCAAGCGTGATATTGTGATTTCTTTGTATTTGGCTTAAAAAGCACAAGTGACTATCTTTAGAGCATTCCAGCATTTAAATGTGAATAAATCTTTTGTGTCTCGTACCGTGATACTGGTGGTAGGGTAGCCCGACGTCAAGGAAGTGCACTGAAGAAAACAGCAACATCAGCAGAAATGGTTCGAAAAGTAAAAAAAGCGACTTGATCGAAACCCGCTTCGCAATGGCCGAAAAATGGCTCGTGAGCTGAACCTATCGCAATATTCCATTCGGGAAATTGTAAAAAATGACCTCTTGGTAAAGCCATTGAAATTCCAAAAAGTGCAAGAACTCACACCGCTACAGAAATAAAATAGACTCAAAAGAGTTAAAGAGTTGCTTCGCTTGGCCGAAAGTGGTGAACTGCCGAATTTGGTTGTCTCCGATGAAAAAACATTCGCTGTCCAGCAGTTTGTAAACAAACAAAATGCTCCTGTTTACTTGCCAAACAGGTCAGCTGAAAATGTGCACTTTCGGTTGGCCACCAGAACTCAAGCGCCGGCCATGATGATGGTATGGGCCGCCATAACAGCAGATGGTCGCTCTCCGCTCGTATTAATCGACCGTGGCATCAGAATAAATGCCGAATATTATCGCGAAAATATTCTGAAGGGTGTATCAAAGCCTTGGACACGCAAACATTTTGGCCGCAGATCATCAGAATAAATACCGAATATTATCGCGAAAATATTCTGGAGGGTGTATTAAAGCCTTGGGCACGCAAACATTTTGGCCGCAGACCTTGGGCATTCCAACAGGACTCAGCATGCGCCACCCAAGAATGGTTACAAATTGAGGTTTCTCGCTTCATTTCCAGCGCACAACGGCCACCAAAATCTCCGGATACCAATCCGTTGGACTATTGTCGTGTCAGGAGTATTTTGGAAAGCAAGGTTGGCACTAAAAAATACCGAAGTGTCGATCAAGCAAGCGCTTCGTTGGGAATGGGCCAAAATACCGCAGAACAACATTTGGGCAGCATGTGACGGTTTCATTGTCCGTTTGAAGGCCATAATTCGTGCCCAAGATGACCAATTCGAACAAATCTAAACTTATTCTAAAATTTGATGCTATTTCCGATATTTTTTGCTTTCATCCAATAAAATTTAAAAAAAATGTAAAAATTATGGCTTTTGACTTTGTTGCAATTTTTTTTATCTCACCCTGTATATAAAAATAAAAAATTACCCTACATTGGCCCAACCTCACATAAATATCCATTCCATCTCATCAATCTCTTCTCCTACAATCATAGATTTGAATTTAGTTTCTTTCTCACACCAATTGAAACATAATTTTTCATATTTTCAATAGAAAAATTGCAATGACCTCCAGCATAAAACGGTTGGTGTTGTGGTTGTTGTTGTGAGTATTTTGGGCAGCTGGTACTGAAACCCTATTAAGTGGCCTCTATTAGAACTCATTTTGCCATAATAAAACCTAGGGAATTGTAAAATAAATAAACATTTGAAGGTTGCCAGAAGATGAGTTTATGCTTCCCCCCATCCGAATCTGCCAGGCACTCAACCAGTTTGTCAAACCAAAACGATTTCTCCCTCGATGCGTTTTTCGAGCATGAAAAACAATAACAACCATAGCAACACCAACAACATAAAATATAATTTACTCTAAATAAATTTCATTTAAATTGTCGGCAATAAATCACAATTGTTTTGGATGGATGATTTGCCCTGTACGCCCCCTACAGCCACACGACGATGTTGATGATGATGGATATGAAACCCTGGCTTTGTTTTAAAACAAATGCGTTGGGGTTTGAAGAGGAGAGGGGGTGTTTTTTGTTTATGTTTTTGAAAATCTATGTCATTTATATTTACTTCCCCTTTGCATTGAACGAAATTTTTATTGCAGCTCTCATTTCGTTTTCTGGGGGGTTTTGGGGTTTCAAGGAAACGAAACCACCACAAAATTTAGCATACTCTGTGACAAAGAGGATTATAACGCCACACACCCACCCACACTTCATAGAGTTGAGGGGGGTTGGGGCTGGGGGAGTTAGTTAAATTTATTTCACCGAAGTGAGCAATTGGTGTTCATTTTTTTTCCTGTATTCAACATGTCACAGTTTCTTCCTGTCTTGGTCTTGCTTTGAGTTCGAGAAATAAAGAAGATATTTTAAATTGTGTTTTTTGTTTTTGTGTTCTCCATGGCTTAATGAAGAGTGAGACAGACTGAGCAAGACATGTTGACAACTTGACAGCTGTCAGTTTTGAACTGTTAATAAAGAAAATGAGAGTTTTATCAGCTAACTAAAGAGAAATATGTGAACTTATGTGATCCAGAGGGTGTGGAAGGAGATGCGTGGTAGGAGATGCTTGTCATCTCGTTTAGGAGTTTTAAGAATTTAAGTTTTAAGTTATTTGGTTGAATATTAGATTAGCTTAAAGAAGTTGGAAACGCCTCCAAAGGGAAGTTGTTGAAACGAAGTTACCATAACATGGAAGTTATGCAAAAAATGTGGCAGAAGACAACAAGAAATGGGTCGATCAATAGAATATCTGAAAAGGGTATTACACTGCTAGTATATCTAAAGAATACCGGATTTTTGTGGAAGATTTGTGAAGAAAGCTTTTTTCATAAAAGGAAAAGTCTACGGAAAAGTTATATAAGTTTTTGTGATACAATTGGCTACTAAAAGAATTTTCTTCCATTTAGACCTTTTGAAGGCATTCAGTCTAATATCGAACCACAGAAGGAACTTGCAAAATGTAAAAATAGTCCATTGAAAAAAGCCGCTAATTTTTTAAAGACTCCAAATATCAGGTGTTATATAAGAAAACATAATCCCCTTTATTCAATAATCAACCAGTGACGGCGGTGGCTATCCAATCCAATCCCACGGCAACGGGTTCTACGATACCGGATTGATCCGAAACAACAACATCCCAGTTTCGGCTAGCGGCTGCCGACCCAGTATGCGTTGGGAACAGCATATCCCGAGATGCTTGCTCCGGTTGTTATTGGTCCGTGCCGGGATTGAGGAAAACTCCAGACCTTGGTTCTGCCCGGTTCGTCAGAACGTCATCCACCACAAATCTGTTCTGTTTCGGTGCGATTTAATGGATGTAGAGAATGGGTGCACGTAGCGACATGCAGCAGTAACGTAGTCTACGTGTCTACTCTTCGTCGTCCTCATCAGGGGCGTCATCGGAGTATGGAACTCCACCGCAGTCTCCAGAACAGCAACCAACACTGCAGCATCTAATACCACATGTTGCTGTTCCAACTCCGAATTGTGCATTATTCTTGCAATTCAATTGCAACGAGGCAAAATAGATAAAATTGTGGAATTTATGAATCAGAAGAATATTAAGATCGCAGCGGTACAGGAAACCTAGCTGAATGAAAATTGGCTAATATCCCCCACCTCCACCCCCCACCTCTGGTGCGATCCTTCCTTAGTATGTTGTAACCATAAGAACGTTGTGGGTTATGGTTACAACATACTAAGGAAAGATCGCACCAGAAGTGGAGGTGGGGGATAAGCGTTACACCATTCTGTTCACTATAGACCTATCTCGCTTGAGCTAGTCTCTAGTGACCCATACATGGAATGCATGGGGGTAGCAGTCAAGTGTGGAACTGCCGAGGTTGAGGTGCTTAATGTGTATATCCTGCCGATTGATAGCTGTGAACCGCGTTATTTGCCAGATATTAGCCCATTGTTGGTAGGCATTAGCCGCTTGGTACTAGGGGATTTGAATACCCACCATGAGTTGTGGCATTCCGTCCTAGGTAATGACCAGACGGGATCAGCGCTGACAGAGCAGTTAACGAGGATGCCCCCATCCGAATAAGAGGAGAGTGTCATAGTTCGCCAGATTTAACCATAGTGTCACCCGTTCTGATAAATGACGCAATAATCGTCCCCATAAGCAAGTCGCCCGATTTCATAACATCTGAACTCCGCACTTTCCTTAACCATGAAAAAGCTCACTGGCCAGAGTTCAGAGAATTTACCAACCGCCGCTTCAGAGAACTGCCCAACCCTTTTGATGTTTGGGTAGCAGAAAGGATTTTCTGAAACATCATCAAAGCTCCAGCGGCTCGCTATATGCCTGCTGGTCGAATACCCGAAATAAGACCAAACTTCCCAGCAGAGGCAGCGGGATTAGCAAACGAGCGTGATGATCTACGTCGTACCAACGCTACTGATACTAGAATCAGTGATTTGACAGTGGAAGTCAACCGGTTGGTACAGGAGCATAAGAGGAAAAAGTGGCTAGACCATGTGAAGTATTGCAACATTGGAACCGATGGTCTGGTGTGAAGATGGATAATATTTGTCCAGTTCTTCTTGTACCTACCCCACAAAGGGTAAAATTTTTTTATAACCATGAAGCTCATAAAACGCGAGCTTAATATCCGATTTCATTTAAACATGGCACGTCTTAATGTTCCCATCAACACTAGATCTGTTATAAAGATGGTAGAGATTGCACCGTTCTTTCTGGTACCTCCCCCACAAAGGGTCAAAGTTTTGAATAACCAAAACGATTATAAAATCCGAAATAAGCATCCGGAATAAGATCACATATCTCATAATTTCTACTAACACATGATCTGCTGTGTATATGGGATATTTCTGTCTACTCCATCTTGTGCCTCCCCCACAAAGGGTCAACATTTTGAATAATTATAACTCTTATAAAATTGGATGTAAGAGTCCGATTGTCTTCAAATTACACAATCACTACATCTTTATTAACGCAAGGTCTGGTGTGAAGATGGAATATATCGGCCAACTTCATCTGGCACCTCCCCCACAGAGGGTCAACATTTTCAATATCCACGAAGCTCATAAACCGCGAAATTAACATCCGAGTTCATTCAAACGTGGCACATCTCAATATTTTTAACAACACAAGATCTGTTATAATGATGGCAGGGACCGGACCATTCCTTTTTGGTACCTTCCCCACAAGGAGTCCAAATCTTGAATAACCAAAACGCTCATAAAATTCGAAAAACGCAACTGGTTCTCTTTATATTTCACACATCTCATTATTCATATTCGGTCATCATATTAGGTCTGCTGTGAAGATGGAATATATCGGTCCATTCCTTCTGGTATCCGCCCCTATAAAGGGGCAAAATTTTGAATATCCATGAAGCTAAAAAACGCGAAATTAACACTCGATTCCATTCAGGCTTGGCACATCTCAATATTTTTATCAGCACAGGATCCGTTAAAATGATGATAGAAATTGAACAATTCCTTCTTGCACCTCCCCCACAAAGGGTCAATGTTTTGCATAACCAAAACGATTATAAGATCCGAAATAAGCATCCTGTTCTCTTCATATTTTACAATTCCATTATTTGCACTAACACAAGATCTGCTGTGAAGATGGTTTATATCGGTCCACTCCTTCTGGTACTTTCCCCCATTAAGATTCAACGTTTTGAATATCCGTAAAGATCATAAAACTCGAAATTAACATCCGATGTCATTCAGGTTTGTTACATCACAACACATCCATCAACACAAGACCTGTTATAGATGTGGTAGAGATCGAAACATTTCTTCTAGTATCTCCCCCAATTCTCTTAAAATTTCACACACACAAACATTTTTTTAACACATAATCTGTTGTGAAGATGATATACATCTGCTAAACCCGTCTGGTACCTCACCCACAAAGGGTCACAATTTTCAATACTATTATCGGTCATAATTTGCGAAACAAGTCAGCGATATAGCGATGCTATATCTAAATATTTTTCTCAATTAGAAACCTAATATGAAATTATGAAATTAAATCGGATATGAATGTTCGATTTTCTTCAAATTTTGCCCATACCAATATTTTTATCGGTATTATATCAAATGTGAATATACAATACTTCACTCGAATATATGTGGTACCTCAAATAACCGAACATTGGGTGAGGGTATACATCTATCAGTAAAACCGACTAATACATTTTAACGTTTAACTTAGTTTTATTTAGTTTAAAGGGTAATTTTTGGCATCTTTGAAAAGGGCGACCAAAAAGACCCATTTGTAGACTCGTTTGAGGGTTAATATTGTTGACCCAAATAATTATCGTTTTGTTATCAGAAATTTTGACGAATACACTGTTTACCCAACTCCAAGAATACCGAAGAACCCATAAGCGAAAACTTCCAAAAATGTAGAAGAAGGGCGAACTTAAACCCTCTTATTAGTTAATGTGTCTTCTCTTTTGTGTCCTGTATTCATTTTTTGTGTTACACGGTGTTATATTTTAAAAATCCCTAAAATATGAAATTGTCTCTTAATTATATCCATCAATATAAAACTCCCTTTCTCTCTCTCCCTCTCTCATGCTCTTTGAATATGACTACTCTCAATTGGATTTTCTCCCGTTAAAATCATTCATTTGTTTATGGTTTCATTTTGACCCAGTCGGTCGGTTTTTTATTCGATTTCGTTCTTCATAATTCTCCACGATTTTTGTGTGTCACACTATTTTCTCATGTTGACTGGCTGGGTTTCCTCCGGCATTTCATTTCAATTTCCTTTTTTATTATCATCTCTTGCCGCCATTTAATTTTTGCCATTTGTTCTAGGCTACAGTAAACACCTCATGCGGATGTCCGGTTGCTCTCGCTTGATATAGAGGGGGACCATTTGAAAAAAAATGAAAACAGAAAAAATTAAAAAATGTGCCACCATAAACCCAACATACCAAATTGACTTGAGAATAATATTTTAATAAGCTTACAAACATAAGCCTAAAGCTTGAGAAAATCTTGAGAATGTATTGAGAAATGTTTGTTTAACAATTATAGAATAATCGAAAAGGAACCCTTATTCATAAGCTTATTCTTGTAATTGCAGAATAAGCTTACGAAAGTAATATTTTATAAGCTTATTTTTTCAATGGTAAAAAATATTTATTTATTCATTTTTTAATTATTTTACACATTTCATTCATTGATTGCCATCCCAGCTGTCACTGCATCCTGTTGCCTTGATACCTAGATGCTTTCTTTCCCCTTATTTGAGCTTCTGTATCTCCTCCACTTATTCTTCACTTCTGTTGAATTCCTGCAACTTTTTGACGCCTCCATTCTGAAATGAGATTGAAATAATTTATACTACAGATTCCCAGATTTATTATTCATCTTTACCTTAGAGTTTCGTCCGGAAATGGGTCCTAAATTCGCGTGATTTTGATTTTAACCAAAGAAAATAATTTTTTGTTGACAATTTTCACAAAAAAAAATCAAAACAAATTTGTCAACAAAGGACAGATTTGAGAAAAGTTTGTGCAAAAAAGTGTTTCTCAAGCATTGTTGAAAAATTCTTATGATAAACTATTTTCATAATATTATTCTCAAGCTGTATTGTATTTTTGGTATGTTGGGAAGCGATAACGTTTAACAGTGTGAGTATTCTGTCGCTTAAATAGCAATGGTCGTGATTTAAATAGCTTACCGCTGTGAAATGTTTTGAATTTTCAACAAAATGACAAAACTGAAATATTTACATTTTCAAAAACCCAAACGCACTTGTTTTGATGAAAAAAAAAAAAAAAAAAAAAAAAACATATGAAAACCCACACGGAGAGGAAGGGATAAATTCTTTGTGGATTATATCATTTGGTGAGTACTAAAAAGAATAAAAGCAATTCGACAGGTGATTCTATGGTCCTTAGCAAGAAAATATATTCCCAGGACAATTGGTTAGATTCCCGCTGTTTAAAATTTTACAAACAATCGAGTATTCTAGCTTTGACAAACGATAATACCAATCTTCTACAAATATATACCGGCACATGTATACCCTCAGCCAATGTTCGATTATTTACATATGTTTTGACTTCTGTTATGATTATTCAAATTGTTGACCCTATTTGGATTAGGTTCCGAAAAAATTAGCTATTAATGTCCATTTCGTATCGGACCTAAATAAATATGATATAAATATTGCGACGTGCCCGATTTGGACTATATCGAGAACTTCCTTCATTTTATTTGAGATATCTGATAATTTTTTGAAAATGTTAAAATGAGCGTTAGGTATCAGATATAGTTGACCGAGGTATTCCATTTTCATACTTCATCTAATGCAGGTATGGGCAAAATTACAAGAAAATCGAACATTCATAACCTATTTATTCCGAAATCATAAATTCCGATAAATTACAATTTTATATCAGGTTTCTGGTTAAGAGAAATATTTAGATATGGCAAGTTGTAGAGAATCGCCGACTTGTTTCGCAAGTTATGACAGATATAACTACTGGAAATTGTGAGCCTTTGTGTGTGAGTTACCAGAAGGGTTTGGCAGATGTATATCATTTTCACAACAGATCTTGCGTTTGCAAACATATTTGGATGTGTGAAATTTGAAGAGAGTAGTTTGCTTATTTCGCTCTTTCTGAGCGTTTTGTTTTTCAAAATCTTGAACCCTATGGGGGGGAGGCACTAGAAGAAATGATCCCATCTCTACCATCTTTATAATAGATTTTGTGTTGATGGAAATATTGAGTTGTACCAAGTCGGAATGGAAGCGGATGTAAATTTTGCGTTTTATGAGCTTCTCGGATATTAAAAATTGTAACCCCTTGGAGTAACCCCACAAGGAGTGGACCGATATACCCTACATCCACAGCAGATCTTATGCTAGTAGAAATAATGGAATGTGTGAGACATGAAGAGAAACGGATGCTTATTTCGGATTTTTAATTGTTTTGGATATTGAAAATTTTAACCCTTTTTGGGAGAGGTGCCAAATGGAATTGTCCAATCCTAACATCTTTCAAACTGATCTTGAGTGGAGCGAAATATCGGATGTTTTGCGTTCTATTCAAAATTTTGACGCTTTGTGGGTAGCAGAAGGAGTAGACCGATATATTCCATCTTCACACCAGACCTTGGGTTAATAAAGGTATTGTGATGTGTGTAATTTGAAGATAATCGAATGCTTATTTCGGATTTTGTGATCGCTTTGGCTATTCAAAATGTTGACCGTTTGTGAGGGAGGTACCAGAAGGAATGGTCCGATCTCTGCCATCTTTATAACAAATCTTGTGTTGATGAAAATATTGAGATGTGAATGGAATCGGATGTTAATGTCACGTTTTATGAGCTTCATGGGTATTCAAAATTTTTACCCTTTGTGGGGGAGGTACCAGAAGTAATGGACCTTCACACCAGACGTTGGGATAATAAAAATACTTTGATATCTGTAATTTGAAGACAATCGGACTCTTACATCACATTTTATAAGAGTTACAATTATTCAAAAACTTGACCCTTTGTAGGAGAGGTAGTTGTACCTGGCCTAGCACAGATGCAAATATTAGGATTTGCAAAGTTGGAACGAAATTGGCTTATCCTTTCTCTTTCTGTGCGGAAATATAGTTTTTTGAAAATTTCGAAGGAGTAGATATTGCCCATATCCAACTCGATTTAAGTTTGATCTATTATTACCATTATTTGGACCAAATCGGATACTCCCTTTAAGAGTTATCGTGCCCACCATCCAGCCAGATATACAGACGGAAGGACCTCCCCAGATCAACTCCAAACGTCCTGAAACGGATTTGGTCCAAAGAGACCTAGGGTCCCTTATTTCAATGAGGCACGTTTTGTCCGTATTCAATAATATATCCTCTCTAGCCATATGACTGAGAGTCTAAAAAAGTCGTATAAAACTTCTCTGCCCCAAAACTGAATTCAATTCAAGCCATCAACATGCCAACTGATTTGAAAAAAATGCAAATAGCATTTAATTTAAAATTCCGAATAAAAATGATTTTTTTTGAAAAACTAAATGCTATTATTTTCAAATTATAGCTAATTATTTTCACCGGAATAAATAAATCAATTTTTTTTATTGAATAATAAAATTTGTGATGCATTTAAATTATGAACTTCCGACTAGCTGCAAATAAACTAGCTAATATTATATAATTATTTTAATTCAAAACATTTATGCAAAGTAAAAAATAATTTGTTAATTTGCTTTTCTAAATGTGAGAAAATTTTCGACAAAACAATGACCCCCGAAACACCCACAAAGCCCAGCTCGCCCACCAGTCGTTGATTATTTGAATTTTCAAGAAAAACAACAACAGCTTTTGCAAAGTAGCTGCTGCCGTTACCGATTAGTTAATCCAAATTTCTCACAGATGTCACAGTTAATGAACTATGACAAATTGTTAATGTCGGAAAGGAACGAAGTGGTAGTCCAGCTATTCTCCGAAACGACTCATTAACAATAGAGAGGCCAAACAATTAATACCAACACAGACCCAGTTGCAATCAATTAATTTCCAAATGGATTTACTCTTGGAATACATTTCAAAGATACCGGGGGAACAATGCAAATGGAATTTCGAGGATATTTTCTAGAGAGGTATTTTGAAAACAACTTATTTTTAAAGCACTGGGGGAGTAACTTTCGTGGATTTAAAAATTTTGCACAAAATATTTCTACAAAATATTTTCAATGTATGGAATATGGATTTATCAGGATATGGGAGTTATGCGGGCTTTCAAAGACAATTTTGGGATACTTTTGAAAAACTTGATTCTCGATTTTTAGGAATATTTTCGGCATAATATTGGAGCAATACTAGTGGATTTTTTAAGAAATTTTTCATTGCAAAATGGGAGCAGTTTTATGTATTTATGACTCTGTGGGAACAATACTGTGGATTTTTAAAGGCGATTTTCGAAATACTAAGGGTGAAATTTAGGGGATTGTCAATAAGTCCTTCGACATTTTCGTTCAAGATGTTGTTGATATTTTTTTAGATTTTAAGGGAAGGTTCCCAGACAAACATTACTGGATTTCAGAGATATTTAGACACTCGTAAACTTTCTAAATTACTTATAAAATTTGTGGATTTTAAGCGACATTTTAGAGATCAGCTAATTTTCAAGAATATTTTCAAAATTTGTCGATTTTGAAAAAAATTTCAAGATATGTAAATGTTGATGATAATTTTTAATAATCGTGGTTGAAAATCCACTTTCTACTTTCGTGATTCGGAAATGTTCAAGAATATTTTAAAATTTTGTGGGTTTTCAAGGATATTTTGAAACTTTGGAAGTTTTTAGAGCATCTATCCGAATTCCTATGGACTTTACGAGACTCCTGGGCTTAAGGTACACCTAAGGAAATTAGGAAGAGTTATTTTCGAAACTCGAGACTTCTAGGATTTTCAAGTATATATTCTAGACTTGGAAAGACGCTTTGGTGAATAATCCAGGATATTTTCGAATTTCGTGGATTTTTAGGGATATGTTCGAGACTTGTGGATCTTTTACGTGTTGTGTTTTCGAGACTTCAAAAATGTTTGAGAGAATTTTCGATTTCTAAGAAAATTGTCCAGATTCGCCAACTTTGAAGAATATTTTTTAAATTCGTGTTCAAGAAGATTTCGTGAATTTTCAAGAGCTTTTTCTAAGCTGGTGGATTTTTAAGGATATTTGTACCACTCCTACATCTATAACGTATTTTCTAGTCTAGTATTATTTAAATTCTAGTGGATTTTTGTCTTGCGAATTTTAAAGGATAATGTTCAAAGTTCGGGGCTTTTCTTTGATATTTTCAAAACCAAGTGTGCGTTTTCTAAGCTCGTTGATTTGCAAGTAACTTAGGATTAGAGATAATTTCAAAAGTCTTTAATTTTCAGGACATTTTTTGTATATGTTGGAATTTTTTAAGGACGTAGATTTTCAAGCATACTTCCATAACTCGAGAGTTTTTAAAAAAAATTTTTGAGACATACGGATGAGGGAGAATGTCGAGGCCCCTAAGCTCCCAATGTTATTTTTCAAGGACATTGGATTTTGAAGGTTAATATCCGAGTTGAGTTTAAATATATTTTCGATACTCGTGAATTGAAAAGGAGAGTTTCTTAACTCGAGAAAGTATCGTAAATTTTTAAGGAACTTGGGAAAATAGAGGTTTATTCGGAATATTTTCGAAAGTAGTGAATTTTTAAGGATATTCTCGGAAGTCAGTAGATTTTCAAGGATGTTTTTAAAACTCATGGACAAACATGCCAACACCGTTCAATTTTCGAGATTCGTTAAAACGATATCATGGAGTCTCATAACAAGTAGACTTTCAAGGATATTACTGAAACTCCTGGATCTCTAAGGACATTTTTTACATATGTTGGTTTGTGAGTACATTATTCATACTAGTGAAATTTTAAGGATACTTTTAAAATTCGTGGGTTTGGCTTGTTTGACTTTCAAGGATAATTTGGAGACTTGTTAAGAATATTTTCAAAACTCGTTGATTTTCAAGTATGTTTTTGGGACACGCAACATTTAAGGAAATTTTCAAAACTCCTGTATTTCCGAGGATATATTCGACTCTTTTTGGTTTGTAACGAGGTTTCTAATTATTGTATTCCTCAAAATGCGCGAATTTTAAAGATTGTTTTCATTTGCAGACTTGTGGTCTTTTAGAGATATTAGTGGAATTGTTAACTAGGAAGAATATTTTCAAAAGGACATTTTGGAGACTCATAATATTTTAAGGATATTTTGAAGATAAGGAAATTTATATTAAAAAAAAAATCTCAAAAGTCTTTGATTTTCCAGGTGACTTGTAAATTTTCAAAAATATTTTTTATTTAATTATTTTTTATTTTATTTATTTTCAATTTGTACAGAAACCTAGCCGACAGGGCCATGGACAGTTCCCAAAACTTCTATATATGACTACTCTAAATTAATTATAATATCCTTAATCCTAAAAGACTTACTTAAAATTAAGCACTAAAACAAATTAACAAAAAATGAACAAAATTAACAATTGATTGATGGCTCCAAGAACTCCTATATATGACTACTCTAAAAACTTTTTAAAACTCATAACTTTGGAAGAATTTTTTGTAAGGACTTAAAGGAGACTTCTTGAATATTAAATGTATTTACAATGTAATGTATTTTTAGGGATTTTCTCAAAACTTTTGAATTTTTAAGGATATAGTTTCACCAGAATTTTTCTTCTTCGTCATAATTTTTAAAATTACACTTACGATTTTTTTTGTGAGATGTAGAGGATGTGTTTTTAAAACTATATCCTCTTCTTCTTCTTCCTGAAAGTGAGTTAACAATGCGTGTTAGTTTTTCATTTCACTACTCAATTTTTTCTATTTTTTTCGGAATCGAGGTCATGCGTTGACAAGGTTGCCACAATTTTAATTGTGGTTAAACACAGCATGTTTTGTGACTGGCGTCTTTTTTTATATTTTGTTGGTTGTTTTCAGTTTTTTTTTGTTTTGGTTTTGGTTAATTTGATAAATAATTCCGTTTTCATTTGTTTAATTTTGTTTTTTTTTCATAGCTGTGAAGTAATTAAATAATGAAAGCATTGGAATTTAACCATGACATGCCAACGGTAACATGTTGTGGTGGTGGAGGTGCCAAATTGCTGGAAGTTAGGTTTTTGTGATAATCACTATCAGAATGCGGTAATCCAAGAGGAGTATGTGGAACGAAGAAAAAAAAAACATGTGAAATGGGAACAATTATGTGATAAAATTGTGGGTTTTCAAACAAGATAGGCTTGAATAATGGTTTCGTATGGAAAGTGAAAATTGGTTGAAATTATAAATTAAAAATGAAAGTGACGAAATTCGTGTTGTTTTGGAAAATTTCGATTGTAATTCGAGATTTCCATTACTTAATCGAAACAGTTATATTCAGGGCCAGGCTAAAGCAGGACACACTTGCCTTCAATTATCTCCGCGCTATCAATCAAAACAAAGTTAAAAAGTATCATTCGGTTTGCCGACAGTTATACCCTAAGCCAACGTTCGATTATTTTAAAATATTTTTACTTCTGTTATTATTATACAAATTGTAGACCCTCTACGGAGTAGGTTCCGCAGAAATGGGCCAATATTGTCTATTTCGTATCGGACCTAAATAAATATGATATAAATATTGCGACGCATCAGGCCTTGATTACATTCGCCTCTTCCTTCACTTTATGTAAGACATGTAATCATTTTTAGAAAATGTTAAAATATGCACGAGGTACCAGATATCGTCGACCGGAGTATTCCACTTTCAACTACATTTAATACATATAAAAATATTGGTATTGTCAAAATTACAAGAAAATCGAATATTTATATCCAATTTAATGCGAAATCATATGCTCCGATTAATCCCATATTCATCTCAGATTTCTGGTTGAGAGAAATATTTTGATATATCAAGTTTTAAAGAACCGCTGACTTGTTTCGCAAGTTATGACAGATAAAAGTATTGGAAATTGTGACCCTTTGTGGGTGAGGTACCAGAAGGGGTTCGCAGATATATATCATCTTCACAACAAATTTTGTGCTAGCAAAAATGATTATGTGTGTGAAATTTGAAGGGAATTGGGAGCTAATTTCGCTATCTTTCACTTTTTTTTCAAAATAATGAACCCTTTGTGGGGGAGGTACCAGAAGAAATAGTTCGATCTCTACCATCTTTATAACAGATTTTATATTGATGGAAATATCGAAATGCCCCAAGTCTAATGGAATCGGATGTTAATTTCGCGTTTTATGAGCTTAATGAATATTCAAACTTTTGACCCTTTATGGAGGATATTCCAGAAGGAGTGAACCGATAATTCCCATCTTCACACCGTATCTTGCGTTAGTAGAAATAATGGGATGTGTAAAATATGAAGAGACCCAGATGCTTATTTTCGGCTTTACAATCGGTTTCGTTATTCAAAACTTTGACCCTTTGTGGGGGAGCTACCAGAAGGAATGATCCGATCTCTACCATTTTTATAACAGATCTAGTGTTGATAGAAATATTGAGATGTACCAAGTCTGAATGGAATCGTATGTTGATTTCGCGTTTTATGAGCTTTATGGATATTCAAAATTTCGACCTTTTTTGGGGGAGGTACCAGAAGGAGTGGGCCGATATATTCCATCTTCACACCAGACCTTGGGATGGTAAAAATATTGTGATGTGTATACTTTGAAGACAATTGGACTCTTACATCACAATTTATAAGGGTTATGGTTATTCAAAATGTTGACCCTTTGTGGGGGAATTACTTGATTGATTGTCCTTTTTCCAACCTGAACTAGCACTGATGGAAATATTACGATATGCAACGTTGGATCAAAATCGGGTTATCCTTTCTCTTTTTTTCTACTTTTTCTTTGAAAATTTTGACCTTTTGTGGTAGGGGTACCAGAAGGAATGGATCGAACTGGATCTAAGTTTGACAATAATATTATGATGCACCAAGTTTGGACCAAATCGGATACTACTTTCGAGAATTATCGTGCACATCAGCCAGTCAGACAGAGAGACGGACATCGCTACATCGACTTCAAATGTCCTGAAACGGATGTGGTTCAAAGATACCTAGGGCCAAAAATCATTTTTTTCGATGAGGCACTTTTTGGCCGTATCAAATTATGTATACCTCCTCACAAGCCATATATCTGAGGTAAAAATGCAATTAGAGGGGAAAAAAATGGAGAATATAGAGGTGCCACTCTCTGCCCAGCCCTGATTTAATTACAATTTAAAAACAAATAAAAAAAGTTAAGTTCGTCCGGGCCGAACTTTCTCCACCATTTCGAAGGAAATTGGAAATTTTCAAAAAAAGTCCGACAACTACCACTTAGATGAAAAGCGATATACTATACGAAGTCGTGGACCTGTATACGAAATTTTTTGTCATAGGCCGTAGTGCCTATTAAGAACTTCTAATACCAAATTTGTTACAATTACGGTGAGTATTGGGAGGTACCAAAGACGTGGACCTGCACGGTCAATTTTCTGTCTTAGGTTGTAGTACCCTTTAGGAGCTTCCAGTACGAAATTGGAAACAATTCCGGTGAATAATGTTGCTGAAATCATCAAAATACCGAATATCGGGATATATCGTTATATGGGGACTATACGAAGACTTGGACCTGATTACAAAAATTTTTGTCATAGGCTGTAGTACCCATTAGGAACTTCCAGTACGAATGTTGAAACGATTCCGGTGAATAATGTGGCTGAAATCATCAAAATACCGTTATATGGGGGCTATACGAAAACGTGGACCGACATGGCCCATTTACGAACTTAACCTGCCTACTGGTAAACTATGCATGTATGCAAAATTTTAGACTTCTATCTCAATTCGTTGGAAAGATAGCGTGATTACAACAGACAGACGGACATCGCTAGATCGTCTTACAACATTAATCCATAGAATGGTGGAGGGAATAAAAATACCAATATTTCCTGTGAAATAAGAATATTTTTTTTTATTATTCGGATGTTTGCAACTTCAACAATGTCTCTGCTCTTTCTCTCTTAAGAAGTCTCTCTTTAACCATCGGTGCTCAAGCTCACTCACCAGTCAATTTCTCTTTGTTTTTAGGAATCGTCAACAAATCAGTTTTAAATTTTATTTATTTTTTTTTTTGTTTTTTGTTAATTATATTACTTAATCAATTAATACTTTTGGACCAAATGTAAAAACAATTGAAATAAATCATAGAACACAATTAGAAAAATAATTTTAATTTTCTCTTAAAAGTTCTCTTTTGCGGACCATGGCGCCCAAATATCGATATAAATGCAGAAGAGTGAATATCTAAATGAACCATCAACGAATGCTAATAAGAGATTGAATGTATCTTCTCAATAAGCTGCAGAGATTTTCAAATTTGTATTTCAAATATTTATGGGATCAATTTTAACGTGGCCATAAATAAGACAGCAGCGGCGTTTATTTTGGCTTCTCTCATCCTAAAGGGCCTGTGTCCCGAATTATGTATACATCACTATATTTCTTTCGTTCTCTTATTACGACAACGGAGGAGTTGAAATATTTTATTTTCGAGCTACGAATACTTAAAAATGACTCCCCGTTGTGTGAATTATATGTCCAGCAATTAACATTGTTCTTCATCCACGATAATGGACTTTTAAAACGAAAATTATTTAATTTATAAAAAAATACAAACAATACAGTCATTCAGATTTTTCTGCCATAATTAAGAATAGACCATATATATAAAATGTTTACCATATATCAAAAGAATAGGAAAAACACACACACAAACACGCACTCAAATAGTAAATAACAGCCGCTGACATTCTGGCCATTATGTATGTGAGTAATTAGCATTGTGGGGTTCATGATGAATTGAAATATGAAAAAAAAAATAATAAAACCTGACATTTGCATGTGATATAGTTTTTTTTTTTTTAATAAAATAAAATCTAAGAATTATAACAATCGAGAGAGAGAAAAAAAATAACGACCCTCATAATAATTAGTTGAAGTAGTGGCACGAAGCCAAAGCACGCACTTAGAAAAGAATGCACGAAGCACACGTCAAGTTAGGAAAATATAAAAATAAAAAATTATATCAACAAATGATATCATCTTCAAGAAGTCATCAAACATTCCATTTGTTATGGGAGGGGAAATTTAATTAGGCAATCTTTATTTAAATTATAATCTGCTGAAAAAATAAAGATTTTATTTTGAATACGTTAATGTCCTCTTCCACCTAAAATTCTGACACATGAAAAATTATTATATTGATATAAAAATCAGCATACTGTCCTCTCTAGGTTAGGGTGGACTAATAGACTCGGGATTGATCTATATGAAAAGTACTGTACTTATCACTATACTATACTTATCACTCACAATTTCTAAAATGTGAAAATTCCGTGGTATGGGGCTATATCAATATTGAACATACTTCGATAAGAAAACAAGAAACTGAAAAATATCAAATTAATATTGATTTGGTTGGAAATTAAAATTCTCAATATAACAAAATAATTTAGAATAACTAAAAGTAAATAAAATTTAGAAATCAGTGGAATAGCATTTTCCAAAGGCCAAAGGGAGAATGGTCACAGAACGATAGCTTACAGTGTCATTTTTCCTTTCATATAAATGTTTATAGCTGTCCCGACCCAAACAAATCGCCTTAAAAGTATTGTCAATTAGGTAGGAAAATATCTAAAATTCCAAATTTTATTTCCAAATTTGTTAAATTTTGTGGCCAGTCCGAACATTTTATATCCTCCACCACTATGTTTGTCAAAGTAAAATGAAATAATTAAAAAAGTATATTATGTTAACTTAGAATATCAATCCATTTTAATTACAATAATAATAACGAGACCCATATTATAATGTAATTTGGTTGAAAAATACCGGAAATCTGAAGGTACAGTTATATGGGAGCTATACCTAAAAGGGGGCAAATATAGCCCATTTCCAATACCAAGACAGACGAATATCGCTAAATTTTATTCTGATCAGGAGTTTTGAAGTATCCAACACTGTATGGTGGAGGGTATAATAAATTCCACACCAACCGCTGGAAATACAAACCTATTTGTAAAAGGGTCATCAAGAAATTTCTGACAAAATAACGACATTATCATAAGTATTTCTTATAGAGTTCTCCTGGAACATTTTTACTTAGAAGTCTCCCCACAAAATATCGTGGATTTTTAAAGGACTGCTCGAATTCCTAGCAAAAAATTGCTGATTTTTTTAAGAAAAAAATATCAAGGATATCCTGACAAAAAGTGATAAATCTTTTTATAGAAGTAACGGGTTCTCTCTTTGGCCCAACGGGTTCTCTCTATAGGAAACCTGGAGTCTATCTAGTCACATTCGTCAGTGTATGGTCACGATTACTCTCTAAAAAAGTCCAAACACACCGTAATTTTTTTTATCAAACTTAGACCGAGTACAGAATTGGGCGACATCGGTCCACTACTTCTGATACTTCCACCACAATAGTATCAGATATAGTACATACTTGGTACATTGTAATATTCACGTATTTAGCTCACATGTAATGGTACCTCACTACATTCGGTATTATGATGAATTTAGCGACATTAGTCACCGGAAATGTTTCAAATTTGATATTTGAAGTTCGTAATGGATACTACACCCTATGACAGAAAATTGTCACTGTAGGTCCACGTCTTCGTATCGGCCCCATATGACGATACCTCCCGATATTCGGTATTTTGGTGATTTAAACGACCTTATTCACTGGAATTGTTTCCAATTTGGTGAAGAGTTCGTAATGGACAGAAAATTGGCTATGCAGGTCTTCGTATAGGCCCGATATATCGTATAGGCCCGATAGCAACATTATACACCGAATTTTTTCAAGTTTCGCATTTGAATATTGTAATGGCTTTTGACACAGGTTACCTCTGAAGGTCCACTTCGTCTACAGTCGGTATTTTTTAAGATTTTAACAGAATTTTTAAGGATTTAATTTTTTGAAAAATGCCAAATTCGTTCCAAATGTTGGAGGGTATTCAAAGTTCGGCCCGGCCGAAATAACAACATTTTACTTGTTTTAGGAATATTTTATAGCGGACTTTATGCCAAATCGTGTTTTTTTGAAAATTTGTATACGAATTTTGGATTAAATTTTGGATTTTAATCAAGAACTTCCAGGCCAAGAAATCATTGATATTTTTTAAATAACTTATCAAGGAAATAATGCCAAAAATTTAAATATTTATTACTATTTTCAAAGAATATCCCATCTTCACTTTGGATTAATCCTGCTATTAATAATGGCAACTATCTTCGGTATTATCAGTAGTGCAAAAATATTTATATGTACATACCGTCTGCATTATTGGTAAGCTTAAATATAATGAGTTTTTCCTATTGGTATTAAATTAATGAGACAAAATAACTAACCTCTATCCCCCCAAATAATGAGTAAAGTTGACATTGAGTGTGCTCGCCCGACTTAAAAATACTACAATCGCTGGTTCAAATCTTGAGCGTACAGAAACAAAGAGAAAAAATACGAACAGTGAAATAGTGTGCGTTTTTTACCAAAAAATCGATGTTCGCCCAAAATAATGGGAATTTTCAACGATTTTTCCGTTACTAGACAAAAAATTATTGATAAAAAATATTTTCAAGCACTTTTTGTCTGAAAGATTGTATTTTTGATGAATATTTTATCAAGGATTTACTGGCAGAAGTAGGGCTTTAAAGAACATTTCATTCAAAGACCGCTGTTGATTTTTCGATCTTATTTTTTCATACACAAAAATTTTTGAATTTCGGGCAAATATGTAAGTAATATTCAATAAGAATATTCACTATTAGTTAAGATATTCAATATTCAGGACCTTTTTCTGTATGTTTACAAGAAAGAGAATCCGAAAGCAAAATCTCTTTCCAAATAAGTCATTCAAATATTTGATATTTTGAGTTATATAACATATTTAAAAACCTCAAATGGAATAGTGATTTTCTTTCGCATTTAGTTATGTATTGACATACAGAACAATAACATCAATGTTTTGCCTTCCTCAACCAATGCTACTGTTTAAAATCCACAAAAATAAACTTTTTTTCAATCGATGAACTAAAATCCGAATTAATATTTACTATCGCTTTTCCATTTACTTTAACTAAAACTTAATTAAATTTCACTTTTTCGGGTCAAGTATTTAACGTTTTATCTCTTTTGGCCACATAAATTCGCCTCATTCCAAATATTTCAATTAAAAATTTTGCGTGATAGATAAACGATCGAAAATTGAATGAAAATAGATAATATGTGGTGGTAGTTAGGTGGCACATGGATTTGTTGCTTTATTTTTGGCCAATAAAATTTAAGCCAGTCAATCGCAAATAAATGTGATTAAAGTGCCACACATTTACAGGCAATAAACGAAAAACCCGAAAAGCTTAATTAATTTAGCAGGAAATAAAAAAGAATAATAACAACAGCAACAAAAGTTACTGGGAATTAAACAATTATTTTGGCTAGGACAATAAATGAAATTTCATCCATCAACTGATATTAGATGACACTAACACAGTCTAATCGTGTATGAGTTGGCATCAAACAATTATCAATGTATGTACCCAACAAAGGGGAGTAATATGTTATATCTAGGGTTTATATAGGGTTTTGTCTGACGTAATAAATATAGTAATGGATAGGAGGCATGTCCTAAAGAATTTCCGGAAATTTGACTTCTTCCATGACTTTCAAAATAAAATTTAAAAATAATAAGGGCCTGCTTATGGATATCGAAAAAAATAATGCAAAAAAATTTAATTTCTATTCGTGTTTTCAAAATGTTGTAAGTTGAATACATTTTTGAAAAACATCTAGAATTGGGGTTTTCCTTTCATTTTCTTTCGATATACATAAACAGTACCTTAACTTTCAATCTTGCTTTCTAGCTTTCTTTCATGGCTGACCAGTTGCCTGATTAAGGCACTTACAAAGTCAGCCAATTCCCTATGTATCCACTAGTCTCAATTTACATGATTAAAGTTTTCTGTAAAGAAAATTAATTTTTGGGAAACAGAAGAGAGAGAGAGAGAGAAGAAAAATTAAAAAAAGGAGGACCAAAATGAATGTGACATTTCGACTCCCTTCTTTCCCTTAATTTCTCGCTTACTTTCCCCTTGGATCGAGCCAATTACACTGTGCAACAGAAAAAAATTTATGGGGTAAATCCAGCAAATTATGAAAGTAGAGCTAAACAAGAAGACACGTGTATCGGCGCTTTGAAAGTTTACATCGAAAAGTAACACTTTTCCACACTTTTGGAAATTTTTGGCCTAGAATTCTTCGGAATCCGACCACTTTATGAATGCAGTGTCTTCGGTAGTATTCCGGCTAAAAAAATAAAAATTAACACCCAAGCGTGTAAAGAAAGGGGTCTTTTTGGTCTTTTTTCCTTTAAACGGGATCGAAGCATGTGAAAATATTCCACAAAATTATGTGTCATAAAATTCTACTATAGGTCCTAGAAGACGTCAAAAATTTTACTTAAACGCCAGAAATGCATATATATTAAAAAACATCTTAGGGTTAAAGAAGTACTTTTTGCGATTTTGTACAAAAATTTCCAGTAAAGCGTCATTTTAGAAAGATGGCGTCAAAGACCATAATATTCCCCATCAAATTCGATTGTAAGTCACCAAAGACAAGACACCTCTATTTCCACTTTATTCCAAAAAATATTTGAATTAATGTTGTCAAAAAATTCGAAAATATTTACTAATTTTTCTTGATCTTTTTTTTTTTGCTCAGACTGCTGTTAACAGCTATCAAACCAAATCCAATTCAAACCCCGTTTATACTTCAGTTTTTGTGAAAAGTGTAAAAGTAATAATTATTCTGGATCAAATTTCATTGTGCGTGTCTGAACAAAATATATTTGTATATTCAATATTTACCATAAAAAATTGGCTCAATTTTTGTTAACAAAAACTTTGTTTATTTTTGAAAAAATTAGCACTTTTTCCCAATTCGAAAAAAATCTAAATTTCTTATAATTTGACTATGCAATAGCCAGACTGGAATGGGGAAAATGCCAAGTGGACTTGATAGTACTCGTTTTCATATCAAATCCCCAATGGAGTTGAGGGTTCTTCGGGCAAATGTTGTTAAGGTCTTTATAATGTTTTGAACGGTATAGTGTGAGATACATATCGCAATATTTCGTATAAAGCTTAGAAATTCAATAGATATCTGTGGGATTCATTTATAATCATTTGTACACAAAATAAGTCAAATCGGCCCACTTTTGGAACAGACCCCTTGTAAGGAAAATTCTGATTTCAAGTATTTATTTATGATTTGGCCATGTTTTCCATTTAATTTGGCCAAAAGGGTCTTGGGTTCATAAGCCACATGTTGTCAGGGCCCATATATAGTTCTGACAATAAACAAAGGGATCCCGTATAGTTAGAGAGATATATTTCGCAACATTTTGGAAGGAGCTTTGAAATTTTATAGCGATTACATCCAAAATCATTGGTACAAAAAATGGGTCATATCTGACCACTTTTTGGTATAGCCCCCTTGTAAGGAAAACTCCAATTTTAAGTATTTTTTTTA
Organism: Musca domestica; assembly: GCF_030504385.1. NCBI lineage: Eukaryota > Metazoa > Arthropoda > Insecta > Diptera > Muscidae > Musca > Musca domestica. The sequence continues at coordinate 3,848,204 of NW_026712347.1, forward strand.
AGTTTTGGCCATGTTTTTCATTTCATTTTACCAAATTTCGACATTTTGAGTTCTTTTGATGTAGTAATGCTTCTTACCAAAAAAAGCAAAAATAAGTATAGGTCCACCTTTTGGTGCAGCAGTTATATAATGATACCCCTGATAGCAGTTATTGCTAGGGTTCTGGTCATATTTTCATTCGTGTTGAAAAGGGGGAATTTGCACACCCCCCCCCCCCCCCCCTAATTATTATTTTTTTTTTATTATTTTTATTATTTTCAAAACGCCGATACACGTGACTACTTTTCTAAGCTCTACTTTGCTACATTTGCCGGATTTTCCCTTAATTATTGAAAAAATAATAATTTTGTCGCTTACCAAAAAATTACTGTAACGCCTAGCCTATTTTTATGTAAAATTCAATTAAATCCTATTATAATTTTCTTCCATTGAAAATCAATACAGCAACCCGAAATCGCAAATGACAAATGCCTGACAGCAATTGAAAATTATTTAAAAATCAAAAAAAAAAAAAAAAAAAAAAAAAAACAATAACAAATTGTTTATATAGGGAGCTGGATTACAAGCTGGTTGTCTAGCTAGCTAGATGGCTGGATGCCTGACTTGCTGTCTGGCTAAATGCGATCACAAGTAACCCAATTCCAAAGGGCATCTAAGGTAAGCGGAGCAAGCCAAAACAACCAATCAACCATCAAGTCATTCAAAGACCCCGCAGTGAGATATTCGATAAGCAAATCGGCGGCAATGGTTGGTGTTGACGTTTTTTGTTTTATTTATTTATTTTTTTTTAATTTTTCAATCCCCTCAAGTGATAAGGTCAGCCACCTTGAAATCGATTGTTGTATTCCCCAGCCGGCAATCATATCTCGAATTTCACTAAAGTTGCGCCATAGCAAACTTTTTTTGCTGATATCTCTGTGACAGTCACATGCAAAAAAATGTTGAATTGATAATTTCAGAAAACTAAAGCACATGCTGACTGTGATGTTGTTGTTGTTTTAGAGAGGTGATATAGGCATTTTTTCGAGAGTTATTTTAGTTTCGCCAAGAATGTGCGTGAAGTTTTCATAATTTTTTATCAATGCCAATATCACATCTGGAAAAGGCCTAGGCAGAATTAGTTCTATTTTTAGAGCGACAAGTGTCAATTTTTTGAATAATTATGGGAAAATTTAGGAGATTATGAAAGTAGAGCTAAAAATAGAAGACACATGTAACGGCGTTTTGAAAGTTTACACATTGAAGTAACGAAAGAAGAGGGGCATGTTTACCCCTCTTTCACATTTTTGAAAAATTTCGGATTAAGACTCCTTGGAATCCGTTGATTTTAGGTAAATTGATGAAATTTTTTAATTTAAATATTGAATATACAAATTTCAGAGACTCATAATGAAATGTAGTCTAGAATAATTCTTCCTTTGACACTTTCCCCAAAAAATGAAGTATAAAGAGAAAATTTGACTTGGATTGGATATGTGGTAAATAAACTGTAAAAAAGACATAATTTTCACATTCAGGACATACATTTCGAATGTAATTTTCTTTAAAACTATTATACTCAGATATACAGATTACTCCGCAAATTGTAGTAAAATTTTGTGAAGAATATTTCTTCTTTCGACACCTTCTGCCTACAACGAAATTTTATGTTACTTTCAGGCGTCAACTCGAAAAAAGTCCGAGGAAGAATTGATTAAAAATTAAGAAATATTTTTGATTTTATTTGGCAACATTGATGCATATATTTTCTTATTATACAATGGATATAGAGATTTCTTTTCCTTAGAGACTTATAATGAAATTGGATGTCGAATATTTCTTCCTGTGATACTTTCCCAAAAAAATGAAGTCTTGTGGAAGATTTTGGCTCATATTGGAATCGTGGTAAATTAGCACTAAAAAAGCTAATCCATAATTTTCACTTCTAATACATAAATTTCGAATGTAATTTACTTAGAAACTACTTAGCCAAGATATATTACTTATTCAGAGATTTATATTGACATTTTGTGTAGAATACTTCTTCCATTGATACCTACTGCCTACAACGAAATTTTATGTTACTTTCAGGCACTAACTCGAAAAAAAGTCTATGGAAAAATAGCAAAAAAATTAAGAAATATTTTAGATTATTGTTTCACATTTTTTTTCCAATATTGATGAAATTGGATGTAGAATATTTCTTCCTTTTAGACTTTCCCCAAAAAGCGAAGTGTTAAGGGAGATTTTGACTCAGATTGAAAACGTATAGAATTTACAATCAAAAACCTAAAAAACACATAATATTCATTTGTCATACTGACATTTCGAATTAAATTTTCTTAAAAACTACAAAACCTAGATATATGTCTAATTCTTTAATTTATAGTTAAATTTTGTGTAGAACATTTCTTCTTTTGAAACCTTCTGACTAAAATGAAATTTTCTGTAACATTCAGACAACAACTTGAAAAACGACCGAGGAAAAATGGATAAAAAAATGTATTTTCAATTTTTCTTGGCAACATTAGTGGAAATATTTTATTTATATATAATGGATATAGACATGTCTTTTCTTTGGTGACTTATAGTGAAATTTGATGTGGAATATTTTGTCCTTTGAAATCGTCCTTCCAAACCTATGCTTTGTAGGAGATTTTTTCAGAAACTCACATAAAGTACGGCTTAACCACAAAATGATTTTTTAATATTTATAAAATTCTGAAGTCTAGGTAAGATTTGGACTTTTGATGTCTTCTGGGACCCATGGTAGAAATTTATGACAAATAATCCTTTTCAAAGGAAGTTTTTAAGCATTAAAAAAAAACAAAAAGACCGCTCTTTGACTTGAATTTTAGGACAATATTGCATGAAAATAACAATCCTCGTATTTTCTTTTGTGCAATATTGCCAAAGACACTAAATACCAGAAATTCCCGGATTTTGAGTAATCTTAATACATATGAAAAAGGGGGGAACGTGTCCCCTCTATTTGGAATTAAAATTTCCAAACGTTGATACTCGCTTAAGGGGATCTTTTAACAATTTTTTTTTTTTAAAAGTACAAAAAGTATCTCTTTGGAGGATTAAAGTATTCAACCTAAATAATCATTATGTTTTTTCTGCAATATTGTCCAGGTCGCTATATATCTACAATTTATGTATTTCACGGAATCTTAATCCGAAAATTTCCAAAAATGTAAAAGAGGTGGCGTACTTTAGTTACTTTGCGATGTAAACTTTCAAAACGCCGATACAAGTATTGGGAATCCGTAGTAGAATTTCATGACAAATAATTTTGTAGAATATTTTGATTTGCTACGATACCGTTTAAAGGGAGTTTTTAACCAAATTTTGATAAAAGGGCAAAAAAGACCCCTTTGACGACTCGCTTGTGGGTTAAAACATTCGTCTGAAATAGTCCTCGGTTTACTATCAACGATATTGCCGAAGACACTATATACCTACCTATACCATATTCTGAAAATTTAAAAAAAAAATTAGGAAGGGGGAACTTTAGCTCTATATTTTGGTTACTTTGCGTCGTAATCCTTCAAAACGCCCATAGAAGTGTCTTCTATTTTTTTGATGTATCGGAAATCTACAGCAGATTTTTATTAGAATTAATTTCTTAGAATATTTTGACTTGTTACGATCCCGTTTAAAGGGAGTTTTTAATCATATTTTGAAAAAAGGACCAAAAAGGTCACCTTTTTTGACTGGCTTGAGCATTAAAATTTTTGACCAAAATAATCCACGTTTTGTTATCAACAATATTGGCGACGACGCTATATACCTGAAATTTAAGGATTTCAAGATATCTTGATTCGAAAGTTAAAAAAAAGTTAAAAATGGGGAGGGGGTGAGACTTGCCTCCTCTATTTAGGTTACTGTGCCATGTAAACTTTCAGATAAACCGATACACGAGTCCCCTATTTGTTTGGTGTTTTCTGAAACCGATTGCAGAATTTTATTGGCAGTAATTTTCTAAAAAAATTGACTTGCTACGACTCCATTCAAAGCGAGTTTTGAATCATATATTACAAAAAAAAAAAAAAAAAAAACAACTAGTAAAAAAGCTGTAAGTTCGGCCGGGCCGAACTTTTAATACCTTCCACCATTTGGAAATTCGTTCCAATTCAATTCTCAAAAACAATAAAATCCGTTAAAATTTTTGTTAAAATCTTAATAAAAAAAAAAAACGAATGTAGCTGTTATTTTACGGTCTATACGAAATGCGAAACTTAAAAAATGCCGGTGAGTAATGTCGCTAAAATCATTAAAATACCGAATTGCGGGAGGTACCGTTATATGGAGGCTATACGAAGACGTGGACCTGCACAGACAATTTTCTGTCTTAGGCTGTAGCATTCATTTCGAACAATTCCGATGAATATTGTCGCAAAAATCATCAAAATAATAAAACATAGGGAGGGCTATACCAAAACGTGGACATTCATGCCCCATTTTCAATACCAAAAGTCCTGCATACATAATATACATTTCAGTAAAATTTTACTAATCTACTTCAATTCGTTGGGAAGCTATAGTGATTTCCACTGGCGGACGGACATCGCTAAATCGACATTTTGTGGGATCTAAAATGTATATTTCGAGGTGTTACAAACGGAATGACACATTTAATATACCCTCCATACTCTGGTGGAGGGTATAAAAAAAAAACAAAAAGCCCTTTTGGGTACTCTTTTTGGGGTCAGCAGTTTCTACCAAAATAATCTTCGTTTTGTTAGTTGTAATATTGTCGAAGACTCTATGTACCCGAATTGCACGGATTTCGAGGTATCTTAATTGGAACATTAAAAAAAATGTTGAAGAGAGAGGTCATGTCCCCTCTATTAAGGTTACTTTGCGAAGTAAAATTTCAAAACGCCGATACTCGTAACTTCTATTATTAGCTCTACTTTCATAATCTACTGAGTTTTCCCGGAATTTATCGGAAAATTATATTTTGTCGCACAGTGTAATAATCCACACTGGTGGAAAATGTATTATCAATGTCCGTTTATTTTTGTTCAAATTGAGGGAATGTAATTTCCAATTTTTAGGGTCCTTGTGGTTGGATTTCAAATTATCTCCATTAGTTTTATTTGAAAATTGTCAAATTGTCTCAAGTATTTTTTTTTTTCTATTTTCAAATCCATATCTTTTACTCCAAGACACGTTCCATGCTTTTAATTCATTTGGCCACAAAAGAAACGCTTGACATTTCAAAAAAGAAAAAAACTTACATCCTTTTGCGGTTTACAATTTTCTAAATGCGGCCGATCCAAACAGACATTTGCCTGAGAACACGTTCTAATATATTTTTCCATTGGAGAATAATAATAAAAAAAAGTTCAATGGCCTCAATCTAGAGATTTCCATGCACGTAGCAGTAGCTGCGGTTGGCTACTGGCACTCATAGTCTCAGGCGGGAACACGGATTCAACGACAAGTATTTGCAAATACACACTTTGCTTTGGTTAAAAAAAAAATAGTAACGCATGTTATTCGAATAAAAAGAAGCAAAAGAAAATAACCCTTAATCTGGGTAAATCTTTTCTTTTATTCATAATCACACTCTCGGCTTTTGTGAATGGGCGAGGGAGTGTATAGCTGTCTAGGCTATGCTAGGCTAGGCGATAGACAAACATTATAACCCAGCAAGAGGCGTTCTTTTTTCTTTCATTTCATTTCTTAACGAGCCAGACAACATAAGTTTTGTAATTTTTTTCCTTCTATGGTTTTGTGAATAGAATTTCTGTGCAATGTAAACATTGTCACAAACATACGTACATATGTACGACGAGTGCACATACTTAGTATGAATTTGAAAACGGATTATAAATATTCTAACCATCGCTCTAAGCTGATTGAGCGAGTGAGGGACTGGATGGCTGGCTGGCTGGCCGTTTGCTTGCTTGGTTGATCATAAATACGTAGAACTTTTTAAAAAACCCAACACTACAGTTGACACATGAGACCAAAAGTGTTGCAGGGTGGTGCCAGAGAGATAGAGAGTGGGGGCAGGGGCCATGGAGATGCACATTACTGGTAGTAGTCTCCATAATGAATTCATTTTCAAAGAAAACCGCTTAAATGGCATTACATCTGACACCACTTACAATGGTCGCTGTGACAGGCAACACCAGCCACCAACACAAGGAAAGAATACAAAAAAAAAAAAAAAAAACAACAATAACACTATAGTCACAGTTAATGGACTTTTAAGTACGAGGATCGCTATTTGGGGTTTCAAGGGATTTATTAAACGAAAGAAATATAGCAAAAAAGAGAATGTAAACGGTTTTATGAATGGGGAAAACAAAAATGCATTAAGTTTCGGAAAGGTGGGGATTTTCGAAAATTTGTACTAAAAAGGTAATAAAAAGGACAAACATATTTGTTATACCCTCCACCATAGCATTAAGTTTATCATTCCGTTTGTAACACTTCGAAATATTAGACCCCACAAAGTATATATATTCCTGATCAGCAAAAAATTCTATGCCGATTTAGTGATGTCCGTCCGTCTAACCGTCTGTGGAAATCACTCTAGCTTCCGAACGAAATGAAGTAGGTTGATAAAATTTTACTCAAATGCAGGACTATGCAGGACTTTTGGTATTGAAAATGGGCCATGTAGATCCACGTCTTCGTACAGCCCCCATATAACGATACCTCCCGATATGCGGTATTTTTATGGTTTTAGCGACTTTTTTACCGGAATAGTTTCAAAATTAATATTTAAAGTTCGTAATGGATATTACAGCCTATGACAAAAAATTGCAGATCCACCTTTTTCTAACCACCATAGTACCCTATATTCGGAATTTTGATGATTTTAGCGACATTGTTACCGATTTTTTTAAGTTTCGTATTTGAATATTGTGATGGCTTATGACAAATGTTACCTATGCAGTTCCATGTCGTCGTATAGACCATAATATAACAGCTACATTCGGCATTTTTAAGATTTTAACAGAATTTTAAACGGATTTTATTGTTTTTGAGAATTGCCAAATTCGTTCCAAATGGTGGAGGGTATTCAAAGTTAGGCCCGGCGGAACTTACAGCTTTTTTACTTTTTTTAGAAGTAGAATCTTAAAATTTCAAATATTGGTCAACGTTGGTGGTTTTCTTTTTGTTTTATTTTTTTTTTTTTTGGGAAATTCGCACTAAAAAAGGTACATTGTTGTACTAAAAACCGTGTTTTTGTAAAAAAAATTAAGATCAAGATGCTTGAAATTTGGCATGTAGGTGATCACTGGTGCAAGGTGTCAGAAAATGTGCTTTTTGCATCAACACAGTGTAAAAATGTACTAAATATTTTAACTCTGAAATAAAATGCTATCTATTAAATTTTAGAATTGGAATATTTAGTACATTTTAATACCTTTTTTGGTACAAACCATACCTTTTCGGATGTCTTACGCCAATGGTCACCTACATACATTAAGGACAAAAACACAGTTTCTAGTAATAACAAGTAAAAAAGCTTCGTCAGGGTCGAACTTTTGATAACTTTGAAGGATCTTGAAAATTTTTTAAAATAAATCCGTGGAAAAATACCTCTCAAATACCCCTTATATGATGCCATAGGCTGTAGTACCCATTACGAAATACCCATTTGAAACAATTCTGGTAAATAATACTTCTAAAATTATGCAAATACTGAATATAGTGAGGTATCGGTTAATTGAGGTATACGAAGACGAGGCCTGTAAACGTGGTTTTTAGTTATAGGTTGTAGTACGATCTTTAAATACAAAATTTTAAGCGATTCCGGTAAAAATGTCGCTAAAATCATCAAAATACCGAATATTGGGATTTACCGTTATATGGGGGCTATATGAAAACATGGTCCGATTTCGAACTAAAAATGCGTACTGGCAAAATACACGTGTGTGTAAAATTTTAGCCTTCTGCCTCAATTCGTTCGAAAGACAAAGCGTGATTTCAAGAGACGGATAGATATCGCTAAGAATTTTACACAGATCAAGAATATACAGAGTAAGATGAAACAACTGCAACCAACTTCAGACTGATGTCATTTCTAAGGCACTCGTCCGACAGCTATTAAAATTATTCCAGCTACAGCTCATTATATTGTTTACAAGCATACAAAAGCATCTTGTTGAGAATTTTCCAGAAAAAAAACTTATTCGTGATGGAATTCAAGCGTAATAGTGTGATTTCTTTATAATTGGGTGGAAAACCATAAGTGGCTATCGATAGAACACTCCAGCATTTAAATGTAAATAAACCTTTTGTGTCTGCCCGACGTCAAGGACGTGGACGGAAAAAATAGCAACATCAGCAGAAATGGTTCGAAAAGTAAAGAAATGACTAAATCGAAATCCGCGTCGCAGTGGCCGAAAAATGGCTCGTGAGCTGAACATATCGCAATATTCCATTAAAATATTGAAAAATGAGCTCGGGGTAAAGCCATTGATATTCCAAAAAGTGCAAGAACTTACCCCGCAACAGAAAGAAAATAGACTCAAAAGAGCTTAAAAATGCTTCGTTTGGCCGAAAGTGGTGAACTGCCGAATTTGGTTTTCTCCGATCAGCAGTTTGTAATCAAACGAAATGATTGTGTTTACTTGCCAAAGAGGTCAGCCATCGCCATGGTGATGGTGTGGCCCCCTATAACAGCCGATGGTCCCTATCCGCTCCTATAACATCAGAATAAATGCCGAATATTATCGCGAAAATATTCTGAAGGGAGTGTATTAAAGCCTTGGGCACGCAAACTTTTTGGCCGCAGACCTTGGACATTCCAACAGGGCTCAGCACCATTGCACTCAGCACGCCCACCCAAGAATGGTTATAAAATGAGGTTCCTCGTTTCATTTCCAGCGCACAATGGCCACTAAAATGTCCGATTGGCACTAAAAAATACCAAAGTGCTGATCACCTCAAGCATGGGCTTCGCCGGGAATGGGCCAAAATACCGAAGAGCACCATTCGGGCAGTGTGTGACGGTTTCATTGGCCGTTTGAAGGCCATAATTCGTGCCAAAGGCGACCAATTCGAACGAATGTAAACTTATTTTAACATTTGATGATATTTCCGACATTTTTTGCATTCATTCAATAAAATTTAATAAAAAACAATTTTAAAAATTATGGAGTTTGACTTTGTTGCAGTTTTTTTATCGCACTCTCACATGCGTAATATGCACTCTACAATAAAGATCTTTGGTACCAGATAGCAGATACAGGTTAGAAATGAGGGCCTAAAGATCGGTTCAGATTTGGTTATAACTCCCGTAAAAACCTTCAATTGATTTCGGGTTAATCGTGCACCCAATAGCCAATATCAGTCCCAATGATCTGAATTTTGGCACATCCGACCGAATTCAGTCTAGAAGGAAATACATAAAATTTGGTGATAATTTATGATAACTTATGGATCTCAAAAATACCTCTGCCAATTTTTTTTTTAGAGATCGGATCAGATAAAGATATATTGCCCATTTATATCTTTATCCGATATCAGGTTTATTGTGCACCAAATGGCTAATATCAGGCCAAATGTACTGAATTTTGGCAATTCGGACTGAATTCAAGTACTTCAAATTTGAAGAGAATCAGTTCTGTTATAACTGTACAGTTCTGGTATAACCATACATATATTTCATCCGATTTGTTATTAAAGTCCCTCAAATGAGTAATATGCCCTCCACAACAATGACCATTGATACCGGGCATCAGACACCGCTTGAAAATACCACTGTGAATTAGATACTGCTCGAAAATACCTCTGGCAAATTTGATCGAAATCGGATCAGATTTTTATATAGCTTCTATATACATCTTCATCCGATTTTACTGTAGTTGCTCACCATTTATGAAATATCTGATAGATATTATAGATACATTTTTTCATATTCAACTGAATTTTACCATTTAGTGAAACTCGGTCCGATATATCTATTGCTCCAATAAATATTTATAATATAAATCTTATCGAAGTCGTACATGCACTCTATAGCCATGTTATTTGGTTCTTAGTTGGTATGATCTACTTCACACAAATTCCAAATATAAACTTTTTTGTTACGGCAGCTTTACTAAATACACACAGTGGTATAGGGTATAATATAATCAGGCCCGACCGACATTTGACATTACCTTACTGGTTTTTGATTGGAAAATAATAAAAAATAAGCTGTGAGTAAAGTTGGTAAAAATTTGGAGAATAGGACAACAGAAATAAATACTTAGACTATTGATGTAATATTAAATGGGAAAATGTTCTAAATATAAAAGGGTATAACAAGAGTATAAAATTTTTATTTACGTCTTTTTGTTAATAAGAAAAAAAAAAAATTACTTTGAAACCTTAGCATCACATGGCAGAGGTTTCAAACGAATGATTTTCAGATCGATTTCACAACGAAAAAAAATACTCACTCACTGGCACGGTAATTGAAAACTGTTTTTAGTTTTCTTTGAATTCGGCATTTCTTTGTTTTATTTTATTTTGATTTCGATTTGTGTTACAATTGTTGTCGCGTTTTGAATGACACCAGCACTCGGTAGGTTTTTCGTTGTTGTTGGCTATCTGCCGGTCTTGGTCTTGGTAATATAAGATCGCAACGAAAACTGAGTGTAATGCGATTAACTGTGGGAAACAGGTGGTCTAAAGAGCTCCCCCCACCACACCACTCTCACAAAAAATAATATGTAAACAATACCAGCTTTGTCATCAGCCACTTCGTTTTAAGTTTAACTTTAAGAAAAATAATAAATAACTAAACTTTTTAAATATTTTGTTAATTTTGTAGTGGCGGAAGAGGTACATACATATGCACATACATAAGCACATATATATTTAAGTAGCTGTTATCGACTATTTTTGAATAAGAATAATAATTGTTGGGCTAAACAGCTAAATAAATAGGGCATCTACACTGACGTTGGTATGAAATTATGAAAATGTCTGTTTTTACATTTCTTGTTTGGATGACGAAATTGTATCGAGTTTATTTTTTTATTTATTTTAAATTGCGAAAATTTTAAAGGCACGTCTCCTTTGTCAGAAACACGCGGAAGTACTCTTTTACTCAGGTTTTTTTCCGCCCGTAAATATTTTTGTTTTTTTTTTTTTTTAAGAAGGACATGTGAGCAATGTTAGCATAAAGAGAGTCAAAATAGTGATCAGGCCGATTTTCGATACTTTTCTACCAATGAGAACTCTAAATACCAATGCACAGCCAATGGCGGTTGAAAAGAAGGTCAACCTCGTGTGGAATCATCATTTGGGGCTTCACCAAGACGTGGAGAGATTTCGACAGAGTTGTTGCTTTAAATACCAAATTTTATTTCATTCGGTGAAAAAAACAATTCTCCAAAATACCTTAACTCGAGTGGAGCAAATATAGGGGAGGCTATTTGAGAAAGTGGATCTGAAATGTAGCATTTTTTGTATAGAACTCAATAAGAACCATAAAAAACCTTAAAAATCTAATACCGCAGGGAATTGGAGGGTGCTGTTATATCATTTTCAGATTAAATGCAATTGAAATGAAACTTTTTGCAGCGGAAATAAAACCTTTTGCAGTGGAAATGAAACTTAGAAATATTTTGTAGAGAGCTGAAGTCCTCAATGAGAACCGAATTGCTGATATTTTATTTATTGTCCGAACTTCCTCTCCTACTGTACAGGAAGAAAAGAACCTATATATTATATCCTTTCCCAGATTTAGTGTTGGAATCTTTTTCCGGATCTTGGAATGTACCAAGTTTGAAGAAAATTGGCTAATCATAATGTACTGACTAACCTGGTATTTTAATATGGACATGTATTAGTAAGTAAGTACTTACCAATGAAGCGGTAAGTACTTACATACTAATACATGTTGACCGAATTCTAATATAAATAGATATTACGAGGTGCAACCTTTCAGCCAACTCGGATACTCCCTACGATACAAGTGAGATTTATACTTTTTAATATATGAAATTTTAGTGGGAGAGGTATCAAAAATAATCTCCAAAATTTGGATACTCCCTTAGAGTCACATCGAGTTCATGACCCTGTGAGAGCTCTGAAATGAGTTTCGTCCAAAGATAAATGGAGCCAAAGCCCGTCATTTCTGTGTGCCATAATTTGTAGTCATAAGGCTGAGGGTAGTTTAAGATTAGATATGAGGCTCTGAAATTCTTTTTAAAAACTATGGTAACGGACGATGGGATTTATGATCGTCTAACACAATATCAAGATTTCTCCCTCGGCAAATAAAATAAATAGAGGTTGTGAGATTAAAAACAAATTCAGCCCGATAGTTCTAAAAACAGAACAATTGTTTACACACTCAGCTATATGGCTACAGAGGGTATATATCGTTTGACACGACCAAAAATAACGGTTTTAGACTCTAGGTCTCTTTGGACCAAATCCGATTCAGAATATTTGGAGTCGATCTAGCGATATTCGTCCGTCTGTCTGTCTGCCTGGTGTGCACGATAACTCTCGAAGGGAGTATCCGATTTGGCCCAAGCTTGGAAAATCGTAATATTATTGTTAAATTTAGATTGAGTTCGGAGATGGGCAATATCGGCCCACCTCATCAAGTACCTATCCCACAAAATGTCAACATTTTCAAAAATAAATATTTTATTGCACAGAAAGAGAAAGGATAATCCAAGTTTGCTCCAACTTTGAAAATCCCAATATTTCCATCAGGTGCTAAAATGGACAATATCGGTCCCCTCCATCAGGTACCTCCCCCACAAAGGGTCGAAATTTTCAATAATTATAACTCTTATAAAATGTGATGTATGAGTCCGATTGTCCTCTAATTACACACTTCACAATATTTCTATCAACTCAATGTCTGGTGTGAAGATGGAATATATCGGTCCACTCCTTCTGGAGCCTCCCCCCACAAATTCAGATCAGATTCCATTCGGACTAAGCACATTTCAATAATTCCATAAACACAACATTTGCTGTGGAGATTGTATATATCGGTCCATTCATTCTGGTACCTAACCCACAAAGGGGTCAAAATTTTGAATATCCATGAAGCTCATAAAACGCGAAATTAACATCCGATTCAATTCAGACTTGGTACATCTTAATATTTTCATCGACACAAGAACTGTTATAAAGATGATAGAGATCGGACCATTCCTTCCGGAACCTCGCCCACAAAGGGTCAAAGTTTTGAATATCCAAAGCAGTTAAAAAATCCGAAATAAGCATCCCGTTCACTTCATATTTCATACATTCCATTATTTATACTAACACAAGAACTGCTGTGAAGATGGAAAATATCGGTCCACTCCCTCTGGTACCTCCCCCACAAAGGGTCAAAATTTTGAATATTCGTGAAGCTCATAAAGCGAGAAATTTGCATTCGATTTCATTTAAGAATTGGTACATCTCAATATTATCATCAACACAATAACTTTTATAAAGATGGTAGGGATCGCACCCTTCCTTCTGGTACCCCCCCCCCACAAAGGTTCAAAGTTTTGAATATCCAAAGCGAATATAAAAACCCCGAAAAAAGCATCCAGTTCCTTTAAATTAAACACATCACAATATTTTTATTAACACAGGGTCTGGTGTGAAAATGAGATATATCGGCGCTCACCTTCTGGTACCTCCCCTACAAAGGGTAAACATTTTGAATGTCCATGAAGCTCATAAAACTCGAAATGAACATCCGATTCTATTTAGACTTGGTACATCTCAATATTTCCATCAACACAAGATATGTTTTAGAGAGTCTAGAGATCGGTCTATTTCTTCTGGAACTCCCCCACATAGGGCTCAAGGAGTGAAAAATCAAACGCTGAAAGAAAGCGAAATAATCATCCAACTTTCTTCAAATTTCACATATGCAAACATTTTTGCTAACACAAGATCTGCTGTGAAGATGATATCTGCGAACCTCTTCTGGTACCTCATCCAAAACATGGTACAAAATTTTCAATATTTTTATCTGTCATAACTTGCGAAATAATCAGCGATTCTTTACAACTTCCGGTATCTAAACATTTCTTTCAACAAGAAACTGGAGATGCTTTTCTTGTAATTTTGCTCGTACCAATATTTTTACTTGTATAAGATGGAGTTTGAAAATGGAATATTTCGGCCGACTATATCTGGTAAGCCACGCACATTTTAAAATTTTCTAAAAATTATCACATACCTCATATAAAGTGAAGGATATAGTCCAAACCTTGCACGTCGCAATATTTATATCATATTTATTTAGGTCCGATACGAGATGGACAATATTGGTCCATTCCTGCGGAACCTATTCCTTAGAGGATCAACAATTTGAATAATCATAACAGAAGTCAAAATATTTTAAAATAATCGAACATTTGCTGAGGGTATACATCTGTCGGCTGATACGTTTTAACTTGTTTTTATTTAAAAATAAAATTCCAAATTATTAAAAATAAACACCGTATCTCCAATAACACCATCAATTCCGAAATGGTGAGTAATAAATTTCTGATTAATAATATTGATATTGAACAAAAAACCCCCCTTACAGTTTCTTGTGATGGGGATGGCATTACAAAAATAGCTTTCTGACTGACAATGCAAAGTCAAGCAAAACAAAAAAAAAAAGAACGTTAAAAGAATGACAGGATGTGGGCGCTCACATTCACTCACTCACATATCAGGATTTCTCATTTCAATGTCATTAACTAAATTTAGAAACAGAATTCATTAGTTAATGGTGAAGATGGTGGGAGAGGTGCTGGCGGTGTTGGTGGATGAGAATTATGTTAATGGCGATGATGATGGTGAGGTACTCTTACAGGTACCTGTTTTTTGTGGTCATTTGCTGTGGTTTATTGATTCTTTATCTGGGATCAGAAAAGAGTTGACTCCATAAAAATAGTTATTTTATGAGTGAAGCTAGTGTTTGGAAAAAAATTGTGAGGCATTTACACTGTGGCAAAATGGAGGTTAATGGTGAGAACAATTTTTGCACAATTTAAAAAGAAATAAAGTGGATGAGTCAAATTTCGCAGACATAAATAATTCCAATTTAATATTTAAATTTTTGGTTGGTTATTTTAAGTGTAGGAATTTTTCATTCTATGGCGGCGACACAAATCGGATTATTATTAAATAGTAAATTTTTATATATTTAAGTGAATTAGAAAAATAAACGTACTTTATATGAACCCAACCCAGGTTGCACGTTTTATGAACTGAGTGCGGAGATTATAAAAATTCTGGATTCTTGTATGCATGTATAATAAAATGTAGACATTTCTAATGCAAGTTTCATAAGAAGTACTGTCTTCTTCTATCTGTCTGTATTAATCAAAGATAAAGTGATTGACTCACCTCACTGAATCACTCTTGATCTGAAGTGGTCAGAAAAGGATGGGGTTTTGGAAATTCGTATTAGAATGGTACGAAAAATATTAAAATGTACTGAATATGGTACTCTTTATATTTGAGTAAGCAGTAGGGCTAGAACTCTTAAATTTGGAATGAGGGTCACTGATGGAGTATATGATAGATACACTACGGAAAAAAATTTTCTCAGGTTCCCGACCATTTGGAACGAATTTGGAAACTTTCAAAAAATATAATCCTTAAAAAAATTCTGTTAAAATTTTAAAACTACCGAATATAGCCGTTATATTGGGGTCTATACGACGTGGACCTACATAGGCATTGTTTGTCATAAGCCATTAACATATACAAATTCGAAACTTGAAATAAACGGTGAATAATGTAGCTGTGCGAATACCTGGACCAGCAAAGACAATTTTCTGTCACAGACTGTATCATCAATTACGAACTTCAAATACGACTTCTCATTTCTTTGGGTATTGTACCTAAACTCGTCAAAATACCGAATATAGGAAGGTACCGATATATGGGGGCTATACGAAGACCTGAACCTGCACAGACAATTTTCAGTCATAGGCTGTAGTATCCATTTCGAACAACAAATACCAAATTTGAAACAATTCCAGTGAATAAGGTCGCTAAAATCATCAAAATACCGAATATCGGGAGGTACCGTTATATGAGAGCGATACCAAAACGTGGACCTACATGGCTCATTTTTAATACCAAAGGTCCTGCAGATATAACATACATTTGAGTAAAATTTTATCATACTACTTCAACTCGTTCGGAAGCTAGAGTGATTTCCACAGGCGGACAGATGGATAGACGGACAGACGAACAGCCGGACCGACATCGCTAAATCGACAAAGAGTTTTATACTGATCAACTTTGTGGGGTCTTAAATGCGTATTTCGAGGTGTTATAAACGGAATGACAAACTTAATATACCCTCCATACTATGGTAGAGGGTATAAACAGCTGTTCAGGTCCTTAAGGAAAAGTTTTCGTATGGCAAAAATTTGCTCAGGTTTCCGAGCAGACTTTTTCGTATAGAAAAAATCTACATTTCGTACCATTTCGTATCATGTGAAATTTGGAATCGGAATCTAGGTTGAGGAGTAGAGTCGATGTAAGGAGGCAACGGTACTACAATTTAGTACACTTTGAATTTGAAGGAACGGATGTAACCGGAATCCTAAAATTTGAAATTAACATTACTGGATGTGGAGGTAGTTTTCGAAATTTGTGCTTATGTGTACGAAAAGTACTGAATGGTACTAAATGTAGTACGATTTCTATTGGGTTGGACCGAAAGAGCTGCAATGCTGAGATTTCGAAATGAGATTAATATTGCATTGTAGGACTGGGGTAAGAAGGTAGTTTTGAAAATTCGTTTATTTACTAAATAGTACTTAATTTGGTACTATTAAAATTTTGGATGGACCAATAGAGCTGGTATCCTGAAAATTGGAAATAAGATTACTGTCGGAGTATAGCATTGCGATATGAAGGTTGTATTGTGATATGGAGGTAGTACTTATATGTACAAAAATTACGAAAAGTATTAAATTGTACCAAATTGGACATTGGTTGAAGGAATATAGCTGGAATCCTGAAATCAATCCGTCTTGATATCTGTAATTAAGATATGGAGGTGGCTTTGTGAAAATTACTAAATTTGGTATTGGGTGAAGGGGATAGAGCTGGAATCCTGAAACTCGATATGGGTGATACTGATGGGGTCTGTGGTTGAGAGAAAGAGCTGGTTTTGGATATGCGTACTATAATGGTTCGAAAAGTACTAAGTAGTACTAAATTAGGTATAGGGTATAGGTAGGGCTGGAATCCTAAAATTTGAAATTGAGGTTTTTGTTGTTGTCTGGAATTGGGATATGGAGGTTGTTGTGGGATATGGAGGTACAAAATGGGGTCTAAATATGGTACTGGTTGAAGGGATAGAGCTGGAATTCCAAAATTTGATATCAATGTCACTGTTGGTATCTGGAATTGAGATAAGGAGGTGGTTTCGGAAATGTATTTACAATTGTACGAAAAGTACTAAGTAGTACTAAATTTGGTATTGGGTCAAACAATTGATCTGAAATCCTGAAATTTGATATTGAGGTCTCTGTTGGTATCTGTGATTGAGATATGGAGGTGGTTTCGGATATGCATATCTTGTACCAATTTGTACCAAAAGTACTAAATTGAACTAAATTCTGGTACATGATGTTTTGTGGAACTATTTTGCATTTTCACGAATTAGGTTGGTATTCTCCCGCTGTAAACTTGGAAAACACCGATACGCGTGTCTCACATTTTATCTCTACTTTTCTATTTTTTTCGTTTTCAATGTGAATTTTGGAAAACAAAATGAATATTGACAAACCCCATAAATAAGTTTAATTTTTGCATTAAAAAATAGATTTTGACCAGGAGAATCGAATTCTGAATCACTGTGCCGTGTTCATAAACAAATATTTTTGCATACCTATCTTCCCATAGTCGTCGTTGTTTTTTCTCTTCTTTCAACCACATTTCATTTACTATTCTCCACCTTTTTAATGGCCATTTGTTTGTACCCTCCATGGATGGCTCATCCATCCAGATATTGCCGAATGCGAAAAAAGAGGCAGACAGAAAGAAAGAAAACATTTGATTGGAATTTTGGTACGTGACTAGACTTTATGTTTCCAGATGGGACTCATAATCTTGGTCTTCTTCTTCAGTTGTGTCTTTGCCTATATTATTGTTATTGGCATAATAAAATGCAAAGTTAAGGCAACAAAAATCAAAACTTTTCTTTGAAACTTTTTGGCCCAAAAAACATTGATTATTGTTTGTGGCTAAATCGCAAGAAAGATGGTCAAAATAGATCACCGCACACCGTAATTTATTTTAATATAGTCAACATCTATCGATGGCGCCCAATGGGGAGCAAAAAAAAGTGAAATTAAAAATAAAAATGAAATGGAAATATTTGACAGCATAACAATTTCGATTTTATTAGAAATCAAGGGGGGGGGGGGGGGAAGAGAAAATAAAAAAGCGCACATTTGTTTATGGGAAGGTAACAAAATGTGGATATTCTATTTTCTGGCAAACTGGAAATTATAAGAAATGTAGGGTCTAAAAACACCTTCCTATTAAAAATGAGAACAATTTGAGATTTTTGAAGATGGAAGATTTTAGCCTGAAGATCTTGCCTGATAATTGAAGACTTTTGCCTGGGGGTATACAGGGTGAGATGAAAAAAAAAACTTCAACCAACTTCAGACTGCTGCCATTTTTAAGTCACTCGTTCGACAGCTGTTAAAATTATTCCAGTGAAAGGTCATTATATTCTATACAAGCGTACAAAAGCATTTTGTCGATAATTTTCCAGGAAAAAAGTTTTTCGTGGCGGAATTCAAGCGTGATAGTGTGATTTCTTTATATTTGCCGGGAAAACCACAAGTGGCTATCGTTAGAGCACTCCAGCATTTAAATGTGAATAGATCTTTTGTTTCTTGTACCCTCGCTCGTTGCCGTGATATTGGTAGCGTAGCTCTTCGACGTCAAGGAAGTGGGCTTAAGAAAAACAGCAACATCAGCAGAAATGGTTCAAAAAGTAAAGAAGCGACTTGATCGAAACCCACGCCGCTGTGGTCGAAAAACGGCTCGTGAGCTGAACATATCGCAATATTCCATTCGGCAAATATTGAAAAATGAGCTCGGGGTAAAGCCATTGAAATTCCAAAAAGTGCAAGAACTTACACTGCAACGGAAATAAAATAGACTCAAAAGAGCTAAAGAGTTGCTTCGCTTGACCGAAAGTGGCGAACTGCCGAATTTGGTTTTCTCCGATGAGAAAACATTCGTTGTCCAGCTGTTTGTAAACAAACAAAATGATCGTATTTACTTGCAAAAGAGGTCAGCACCTTTGGTTAGCGGTTGGCCACCAGAACTTAAGCGTCGGCCATGGTGATGGTGTGGACCGCCATAACAGCCGATGGTCGCTTTCCGCTCGTATTAATCGACCGTGGCATCAGAATAAATGCCAAATATTATCGTGAAAATATTTTGGAGGGTGTATTACAGCCTTGGGCACGCAAACATTTTGGCCGCTGAACTTGGACATTTCAACAGGATTCAGCACCATCGCACTCAGCACGCGCCAACCAAGATTGGTTACAAGATGAGGTTTCTCGCTTCATTTCCAGCGCACAATGGCCACAATGGCTATTGTCGTGTCTGGAGTATTTTGAAAAGTATGGTTGGCATTAAGAAATACCAAAGTGTCGATCACCTCAAGCAAGCGCTTCGCCGGGAATGGGCGTAGAGCAATATTCGGCAGCGTGTGACTATTTCATTAACCGTTTCAAGGCCATAATTGGTGTCAAAGGTGACCAATGCGAATAAATCTAAACTTATTCTAAAATTTGATCGGAAATAGCATCAACTTTTTTTGCTTTCATTCAATAAAATAAAAAAAAATAAAAGTTATGGCGTTTGAATTTTTTGTAGTTTTTTATCTCACCTTTTCCACAATACAGGGTGGGATAAAAAAACTGAAACAAAGTTAAACGCAATGATTTTTAGATTTTTTTTTAAATTTTATTGAATGAAAGCAAACAATTTCGGAAATAGCATCAAATTTTAGAATAAGTTTAGATTTGTTCGAATTGGTCACCTTTAGCACCACTATTTTGTTCTATTCTTACTTCGTGTATTTGGTAGTCTTTGGTAAGGAAATTGTACATTCTTATTGAAATTTTCAATTTTCTCCAATAAAATCGGGAAAATTGAGAGCTTAGAAAGCTTAAAAACAACCAAAGAATTTTTTTTCAGAATATTTTGAACATTTCATGTTGTAAAAAAATTCTACAATTTTGTAAAAAAAAACTCTCTGGTTTTGTAACTTTATATTTTCAATTTCCTGTCCAATTTACCTCGTTTTAATATTTTTTTTTTTAATATTAATATTTTTATATTTTATTAATTTATAATGGCACATTGTTTCAATATTTTTTCCTAGTTTGGTTAAAAAATTCTTCGAAATAAAGTTGCTGTATCATAAAATCATTTCCTAAGAAAAATAAACCAAAACTGAGAATTTATGATTATTCACACAAACCCCAACAATAGATGCATTTGTTTGTTTTCGGTTTCTGTATTTTTTTTTTCTTGGACCATTCAATACCGGTTGTTGTTGCGCTTTGGTATTATATCACAATTAAAGCTTCCGTTGTGAATTTTCGAATGGACAGCAAGAGTGATGGCCAAATATTCGTCTTAATTATAATCCATAAAATGGTGGTGGTGATTTCAGCGATCATAAATTAGACGGATGCAGATGGTATTTACGATGATTTCAGGTAAATAATATCAAATTCCACGTAAATCTCAATTTAATTTTATTAGCAATAGAGGAAATATTTCAAACATTCAATTTTATTATTGCTAGAAATAAACGAAATATTTCGAAATTCGAAAATACTTTTTAGCATCTTGATGAATAATAAAACTGGATATCTCTTCGATACACATATTGTGTCACCAAGAATGCAGCTAGGGGATAATGGGAACTTTTTTTTTTACCAAAAATCCCATTTCCAAATCCCAATATTTATATCAGAACTATGTCAGGTGCGAAAATGGATAACATCGACCCATTCCATTATGTACCTTCCACACGAAGGGTCAAAATTTTAAATATTTACAGGTCTGATATCTGAAATTTGGTACTAGGGTCGCTGTTCATGTATCGCCCTAAACGTATGGGGTGGGTTTTCTGAAATTTGTACTATAATTGTACGAAAAGTACCGAATGGTACTATATTTCGTATTATGTGAAGGGAAAAATATAAAATTCTGAAATTTGATATTTTTATTACTGGCCTGGAATCCTCAAATTTGAAATTGATGTCTCTTATGGCATCTGGGATTGAGCTATGGGAGTGGTTTTGAAAATGTCAACTATAATTGTACGAAAAGTACTGAATGGTACAATATTTGGTATTGGGTGAACATATAGTGCTTGAATTATTTAAATTGGTATTATTTTTACAATGTGGTAGTGGGTGAAGAGATAATGCTTGGAGTCTGAAATTTGATATTAGGATCGCTGTTCCCCCGAACATATGGAGGTGGTTTCTGAAATGTGTACAATAATTGTACGACAAGTATACCATTCAGTACTTGTCGTACAATTATTGTACACATATTTGGTATTGTGTGAAGGGAAAACTATAAAATTTGATTACTGAAGATATCTGTTTTTTGAGATTTGGCGGTGGTTTGGAAATGCGTCTTATATTTTTGTACGAAAAGGAGTAAATGGTACTAAATTTGGTATTGGGTGAAGGAAAAGGCCTGGAATCCTCAAATTTGAAATTGAGGCCACTTCTGGTATCTGGGATTGAGCTATGGAAGTGGTTTTAGAAATGTGAACTATAATTGTACGAAAAGTACTAAATAGTACGATATTTTATACAATTTGGTGAAATTTGGTATTAGAGTCGCTGTTTATGTGAGATAAAAAACTGCAACAAAGTCAAACGCCATAATTTTTAAACCTTTTTTAATTTTATCGAATGAAAGCCAAAAATGTCGGAAATAGCATCAAATTTTAGAATAAGTTTAAATTTGTTCGAATTGGTCACCTTTGGCACGAATCATGGCCTTCAAAAGGCCAATGAAACCGTCACACGAAGCCCGAATGTTGTTCTGTGGTATTTTGGTCCATTCCCAGCGAAGCGTTTGCTTGAGTTGATCGACACTTTGGTATTTTAAAGTGCCAACCTTGCTTTCCAAAATACTCCAGACACAATAGTCCAGCGGATTGTTATCCGGAGATTTTGGTGGCCATTGTGCGCTGAAAATGAAGCGAGGAACCTAATTTTGTAACCATTCTTAGGTGGCGCATGCTGAATGCAATGGTGCTGAGTCCTGTTGGAATGTCCAAGGTCTGCGACTGTGTGCAAGGTTTGCATGCCCAAAGCTTTAATACACCCTCCAGAATATTTTCGCGATAATATTCGGCATTTATTCTGATGCCACGGTCGATTAATACGAGCCGAGAGCAACCATCGGCTGTTATGGTTGCCCACACCATCACCATTGGCTGCGCTTGAGTTCTGCTGGCCAACCGAAGGTGCACAATTTCAGCTGACCTCTTTGGCAAGTAAACAGGAGCATTTTGTTTGTTTACAAACTGCTGGACAACGAAGGTTTTCTCATCGGAGAAAAGCTAATTCGGCAGTTCATCACTTTCGACCAAGCAAAGCAACTCTTTAGCTGTTTTCTGTCTATTTTCTTTTTGTTGCGGTTTAAGTGCAAGAACACTTTTTGGAATTTCAATGGCTTTACCCCGAGCTCAGTTTTTCAATATTTGCCGAATGGAATATTGCGGTATTTAGAGATTCCAATGGGTTCTACCTGATGGGTTCTACCATGTCCGTACGGCATGTGATGAAAATCTAAAATTTCGCACAGATTTGTCTTTTGTCTGCATTCTGGTCAAGTTCGAAGATGTCCATATAGGTCAAGTTTTCGTATATAAAGGTACCTCCTGATATTCGATATTTTGATGATTTTCGCCACACTATCTAACGAAATAGTTTAAAAATTTGTTAGTCAGAGTTTGGAATGGGTTCTACCTGATACAGCACAATATCGTCTATAAGTTTATTGATTTTTTAACTTGTTCATATTTCTATGTTCTGGAGCACTGTTATCCCAGTTGATACTGCATGGGCCAGTCAGTATATCTACCGCGAATGTTAGATCAGACTTACTAAATGATAGAAGGGAGCTTGTTCCTCTTCTTGAGATTACCGTCCAGATTGCCTTTAATGCTTCGATGAGGGATTTTGTGAAGTAGCAGACATAATAGCATATAGGTGGTTAAACAGTCTCACCAATCGGTAGATCAATCGAGTGGGAACCTCCTCCAGCCAATTCATCAGTCATCTCATTCTATGCTATTGCTATGTCTTGGAACCTAACATTTGGCCATTGGAGGAATATTTTGTTCCATGCATAATTGAACTATGCCAGTATCACAATAATCTTGGAGAAAAAATGGAAATATTTCCCATATTTACAACCGGTATCGGATCCAATGGAATAGAATATATTTTAAACTTCCATACTTGGATTAATAAAGTACTGATGCCCACATAGGCATAGAATAAGGTGCGCTTATTAAATCCATTTTGAATCATTTGATTAATGTGACATACTAAGTATATAAGTGTTCTTCCATACATACCTTCTTTACATTTCAAAGTGCTGTCAGTGACTTCGTGGAAATTTCTGAAAGAAAGAATAAATAAAAAAATTATTAGAAAAAATTACAAAAATGTTTAAAAATATTTACAAAAAATAATTTTCTTTGAATTTAAAATCCATACCATTCTCCATATTTTCTTTTGAATCCTCCAGCTATTTATAGCCTCAAAGGTAAATTAGGCAAAGCATTTTTTTCGTTTTGTCACAAATTTCGTGCTAAGCACTTAATTTAATTAAAAATTTCCGTTGAATATTTCAGCATTTCTTTTAACACAAAGGAGGAGCTTAGGCCGCATTTCAGAGTAAAACCTTAAAAAAAATTAAGGACAAGGTTGACACGACATGGCTTAAAGAGCGTTTGATGTTGTCTGAGTTATCTGTTGGCGTTTCAAATAAATCTCGGCACTCAATGTTTCTTTTTTTTAGGTGAAAGCAAGAAGAATAATTTACAAAGGAAATTTATGTTGCCATTAAAATAAATAAGAAACGCATTTCTTTTTGGAAAGTCTTTCGAGAAGGAAAATTGGCAAAGGTAATAATAATTTCATGGCAGACAAAAAAAAAAATTCCAAAAGTTAATAATCTCTTTCTGTTTTTCGCAAATAATTACTCTTTGGCAAGGTTTTATGGCCAATACAAGGATTTAAGTGGGCTGTCACCCAAAATGGAGTAATAATTCAAAAACGTTTATTTCCTAGGAAAATGGTGCCTAGAAAAATACCAGCAAAATTAAGTGTTTACCATCATTTTTTACGAAGCCGGCCATAATTTTAAACCCCAAGTTAAAAATCCATTTATAATATCCACTTAAAAGGGCTAAGTATTGCGCGGTAATGATGTTGGCTAAAAAATGACTTAATTAAAATTAATTAACACTTTGCCAAAGAGCGGCAGAAAAAACGAGAGAAAATTACCAACCAAAAAAAAAAAACACAAGTAAAAAAGCAATAAGTTCAGGCAAGGCCGATCTTTGAATACCCTCCACCATTTGCAAAGAATTTGGAAATTTTCAAAAAAAAAAAAAAAAATAACATAAATAAATAAATATATAAAAAAATAAATAATAATAAATAAATAAAATCCGTTAAAAATTCTGTTAAAATCTTAAAAATACGGAATGTAGCCGTTATATTAGGGTCTATACGACGGCGTGGACCTGCATAGGCAACATTTGCCATAAGTCATTACAATATTCAAATACGAAACTTGAAAAAAGTTCGGTGAATAATGTCGCTAAAATCATCAAAATACCGAATATCGTGAGCAACCGTTATATGGAGGCTATACGAAGACGTGGACCTGTATGGACAATTTTCTGTCATAGGCTGTAGTATCTATTACGAACTTCAAATACGAAATTTGAAACAATTCCGATGAATAATGTCGCTAAAATCATCAAAAAACCGAATATCGGGAGTTACCGTTATATGGGGGCTATACGAAGACCTGGACCTGCACAGACAATTTTCTGTCATAGGCTGTAGTATCTATTACGAACTTCAATTACTAAATTTCAAACAATTCCTGTGAATAATGCCGCTAAAATCATCAAAATACCGAATATCGGGAGGTACCGTTATATGGAGGCTATACGAAGACGTGGACCTGTATGGACAATTTTCTGTCATAGGCTGTAGTATCTATTACGAACTTCAAATACGAAATTTGAAACAATTCCGATGAATAATGTCGCTAAAATCATCAAAAAACCGAATATCGGGAGTTACCGTTATATGGAGGCTATACGAAGACGTGGACCTGTATGGACAATTTTCTGTCATAGGCTGTAGTATCTATTACGAACTTCAAATACGAAATTTGAAACAATTCCGATGAATAATGTCGCTAAAATCATCAAAAAACCGAATATCGGGAGTTACCGTTATATGGGGGCTATACGAAGACGTGGACCTGCAGAGAAAAGTTTCTGTCGCAGGCTGTAGTATCCATAACGAACTTTCAAACAATTCCGGCGATTAATGTCCCTAAAATCATTAAAATACCGAAAATCGGGAGGTACCTATATATGGCCAAGGTACCATACGAGGCCAATTTTCTGCCACAGTCTGTAGAACCCGATATGAATTGCAAAAACCAAATATAAAACAATTCCGCTATATAATGTCTCTAAAATCATCAAAATACCGAATATGGGGAGGTACAATAATATAGGGGCTATACCTAAACGCGGACCTATATAGCCCATTTTCAATACCAAAAGTCCTGCAGACAAAACTCACATTTGAGTAAAATTTTATCAATCTACTTCAGTTCGTTCCGAAGCTAGAGTGATTTCCACAGACGGACGGTCATGGTTAAATCGGTGTAGAATTTTATGCTGATCTTGGTGGGGTCTAAAATGTATATTTCGAGGTGTTACAAATGGAATGACAAACTTAATATACCGTCCATACTATGGTGGAGGGTATGAAAAAAAAACAAACAACTTTGTTATGCAAAAATCGATTTTTTGCCTGATTTGCAGAAAAAGACGCAAATTTCACGGTATCGTTTCGCCTCATCAATGCTGATGCGTTGTTGTTGTTGCTGCTGCTGTTGTTATTTTTCAACCAAATTACCATAATTAAATAATAAATGATTTTAATGAATAACTTTTTTTGTGCTTTCCAACAGCTTTGCTGTATGTGTTTGTGTGCAGGCAGTATGGACACAACCCAAGCCGTTGCGTCGAACCATTTGTCCAGTTGTTTGGTCAAACAAAAAATACAAAAACTGCAAGAAACAGAAAAAAAATATTAACCATAGACGACAGACTGCCAGTCATAATTTACAGCCTCATAAAGATATACACAATATCTGTGTGTCGTTTCCCTCTTCCTCTTTGGCGCCCAAACAAATTCCCCCAAAAAAATCAACTTTGAACCGTTTGTTGCCACAACGACCATGTGCAAAATTGCGACTGGTTTGCATTGTGGGCAATTTAAGAGATTTTCGAACAAAGTGCCTTTTGTTGGCGGTGGTGTTAACTGACTGACAGTCAGGCAAAATCTTGGTCAAATTACAGCTCAACTTCTGCCAGCCAGCAGCCCAGCAAGCCAACCACACAACCAAATGGCCAACAAAACTTTTTCGACAATAAAATGTGACAAGAAAATTGTCTTTCATAAATTTTTCAAGCAATGCAAAAATTACAACAAATAACGCAAACAACAAAAATCCATAGAAATAAAAATCGATACAACAGCAATAGCAACAACAAACAACCGAAACTTATTCAAGTTACAACCAAAGCAACACACAAAGAACTGTGGTTACATTTTCCAATCTTGAGTCGAGGAAACGACACAGAAAGGCGGGGGAGTTGGTCGGTTGGTCGTTTGGGTTATGGTCTAAAGGGTTTTTCTGTTTTGCTATGCGACAGCTTATGGCTTGTAAAGTATTTGCCATCTTGGTGGCATCTTGGTCTATGGCTTATGTGAAGAGCATGCTTCAAATTGCCTTTGGCTAAGAAACTTTAGATGACAAGTATTGTAGAGCCGTTGAACACTCCTAAGGAAGTAAAGAAGAGGCAAAAAAAATTAGAAAATTGATGTTGGTTTAATAAAGGAAAAAAAACAGCCAATATTCTAGCTTTGAGTCAAAAATATATAAACATGGGAGGGAGAGTTGCCATTTGATAAAAAAAAACACACACACAAACAAGGACGTTAGTGCAGTGCAATATTTCGAATGGTAGTTTTTTCTTCAAATAGTGACCGCCTTACAACCATGAAGGTAAACTACTACAAGCGTGCAGTTTAATAGCTTGCATTCGGATTTAAGGTAATGTTCAAAAATTATTTTTTTGGGCTATCGAATTTTAAGTTTAGGTTTATGACCTATAGTAGGTCCAGACGGCCTTCCGACTTCTTATAAAATCTAAAGGACTCCTTCTAAGGGATATTGTGAACTATACAATTACAGCAAACTCTTTGGAAATTGCGACATTGTATAAGGTAGGCGATAGCAAAACGTAGACTGGTATCGAACAAAATTTGGACAAACTGGAAATAATTGTATTTCTTAACCCTTCTCACCAGGGCTGTAGAGTCGAGCCATTTTTGGTAGGACGCCACTACGGAAACAAAAAGTGATGTTTAAAAACTGTTTTTAATAAAATATTTGTACTCGGGTGAGAAGAAAAAACTGCAACAAAGTCAAATGCCATAATTTTTACATTTTTTTTTAATTTTATTGAATAAAAGAAAAAAATGTCGGAAATAGCATCAAATTTTAGATAAATTTAGATTTGCTCGAACTGGTCACCTTTGGCACGAATTATGGCCTTCAAACGGCCAATGAAAATGTCACACGCTGCCCGAATGTTGCTCTGCGGATTTTTGGCCCATTCCCGGCGAAGCGCTTGCTTGAGGTGATCGAAACTTTGGTATTTGTTAGTGCCAACCTTGCTTTCCAAAATACTCCAGACACAAAATTCCAACCTATTGGTATCCGGAGATTTTGGTGGCCATTGTGTGCTGGAAAAGAAGCGAGGAACCTCATTTTTAACCATTCTTGGGTGGCGCGTGCTGAGTCCTGTTGGAATGTCCAAAGTCTCTGGCCAAAATGTTTGCGTACCCAAGGCTTTGATACACCCTCCAGAATATTTTCGCGATAATATTCGGCATTTATTCTGATGTCAAGGTCGATTAATACGAGCGGAGAGCGAGCATCGGCTGTTATTGCGGCCTACATCATCACCATGACCGGCACTTGAGTTCTGGTGGCCAACCGAAAGTGCACATTTTTAGCTGACCTCTTTGGCAAGTAAGCACGATAGTTTTGTTTCTCATCGGAGAAAATCAAATTCGACAGTTCACCACTTTCGGCCAAGCGAAGCAACTCTTTAGCTCTTTTGAGTCTATTTTCTTTCTGTTGCGGTGTAAGTTCTTGCACTTTTTGGAATTTCAATGGCTTTACTCCGAGCTCATTTTTCAATATTTTTCGGCCACTGCGACGCGGGTTTCGATTAAGTCGCTTCTTTACTTTTCGAAACCATTTCTGCTGATGTTGCTGTTTTCTTCCGTCCACTTCCTTGACGTTGGAAGCTGGAGTGCTGTGGATATTCAAAATGTTGACTCTTTGTGGGGAAGGTACCAGAAGGAGTGAACAGGTATATTCCATCTTCACAGCAGATCTTGTCTTAGTAGAAATAATGGGATGTATAAAATATGAAGAGAACTATTATGAAGAGATTATTAAATCACATTTTATGAGAGTTATAATTATTCAAAAGTTTGACTCCTAATGTGGGGAGGTACTTGATGGTGTGGACCAATATTATCCATTTTCCCTCCTGACGTAGGTCTGATGAAAATATTACGATTTGCAATGTTGAAGCAAAATCGGATTATTCTTTCTCTTTCAGTAAAATATTTCCTTTGAATATTCGATCTTTTGTGGGGCAGTTACCAGAAGGAGTGGACCGATTTGCCCATCTCCGAACTCGATCTAAGTTTGATAATAATAGTATGATGCACCAAGTTTGGACCAAATCAGATGCTCCCTTCTAGAATTATCGTGCGCACCAGGCAGAAAGACAGACCTAAATTCAAAAACATTTCTGGGTGAACACAAAATCCCTTTCCTGCATTTATTTGAAACCATATATGCTGCGTATAATTAACGTCAGCGCTCATACGCCGTCATATAATTACATAATTGGCCATTTATAGGACTCCAATGTTTTTTCAATAAAAATAAATCTTTTATTCTGTACCCTCTCCGATAATACTAAAAAGATAAATAAAACTATGTCTTATCTCTTTAAGGAATTTATTGTAAGTTACCCTAGGTCGTATGATGTATGTCAATAGTCATACGATCTAATATTCACAATTCTGTTAACTGATATGTTGCACAATTATTCCTAAAAAAAGTAAGTGTCCTAGGGGACATTGAAAACTCTCGAACTTCTAAAAACTTAAAAAAAAAAATCGGAGGGCCTAGAGGACGCAGTGTATTTTTTTTTAAATACAAGACGTCTCAAGTACTTCTGGAAAATTTTATAAAAATATTTATACTTCATATTTGTTGGTATTCTATGGAACATTGAAAACTCTCGACCTTCTAAATTTTAAAAAAAAAAATATTGGAGGGCCTAGAGTATTCCAGGATTTTTTTAAGAATTTCAGACGTATCTATTAGTTTAGGAAAATTTTTTAGAATTTTAGAATTTTTAGAATTTTTATTCTTCAGATTTTTTATAAATAAATAAAGGCCCCTGGATCACAAGGAACTCATATTTCATAAACTACTTGAAATTTTGACTTGCTTTGAAAAGAAGAATTCGGAGGGCCTAGGGGCCACCAGAATTTTTTTTAAGAATTACAGATGTCTCTAGTACTTCAGGAACATTTTATAAAGAGTAAGACAATTATAAGACAATTTTTTTTAAAAAAAATTAAAGGCCTCTGGATCACCAAGAATTCATATTTCACAAACTATTTGAAATTTTAACTTGCTTTGAAAAGCAGAGTTGAAGCCAATTCGATTTGAAATGCTAGAGAAATCTTATATTAACAACTACAGACTATTCCAGATTTTACCATAAATAATGTCATAAAATCGATTATTGGCAACCCTGCAATAGTTCAAAATCAACAACAACGGCAGCAGACGACAACATTCAGCTGTGGGTGCTTTTGCAAGGTTACAACAAATCGACGGCCACATGTTGGGGAGGATGTGAAGGCGTTTTGCAAATAGGTGGAGTTTTGCTTTCGGGAGGAGGTGTAGCTGTGCCACCGCCTCCCCTAACGCCTCCATCGATACGGCTGTTGTATAACTCTGGCAAATAGCAAATTATTGTAAACTTGTTGTAAATGAAATTCCAAAAATATTGAAAAACTTTATTGTAATTAATTGCAAAACTATAAATGCAATTTGTTTTGTGTGGAGAAGGAAATTAGCAGAAAATTTTTGAGGACTGGGGGATGGAGAGAGAGGGACAGAGTTATGGCAAATTAAAAGAAACATGTGTTGTTCGGAACAAAATAAGAGGAATTCAATAACAGATTTGTGGCACAGTTCGAAAAATAAATATTTTCTGGGAGTTCTGAATAAAAATAAGAGGAATTCAATAACAGATCCGTGGCACAGTTCGAAAAATAAATATTTTCTGGGAGCTATGTTATTTGTTTGTTTTTTGTTGTTTATGAAAAAAAAGTTGTGTGGCGAAATTGCCAATTCTGGTTTTTCCATGAAAATATGTAATTGAAAATTCGTTCAAATAGAATCGCTTATATTCCGGGGATACACAAAGCCGGAGCATGCACAAAAGCATGCAATTTAAGCTCCCATTTTTAATACAGCCAACTAAGCAAATATGGCCACTTACAAATTTATGCCATTTAGCTAAGCTCCTCTTGCGGATGCATGGATGGCTGGATGGTGGGCGAAGCTGCAGCCTCAGCAGCATAAAAATGGAAATGCAGAAAACTTTGCGGTGACAACAACAACATGAATACCAGAATGACAACAAAAATATCCATTGCACACGCAGACACTCACACCCACAGAAAGGAAAGAAAGTCGACGGACAAAGTAATAAAACTTTTCCACCAACCTAATCTCTGGTTAGGCCAGTAAAGAAGCCTGCCTAACTCGGCACCAAATACAGGAAGTAACTTTGGTTACCAAATTCCTAAATCCAGCACCGTGTGCATAGCCAAGCCAAGCCAAGCCTCCTTGTTATTGGTCACAAGGAGCAAAAAAAATGTTGTTGCTTTTAAACTTTGAACTATGGTTTGTTGTTACATAGCGAGAGAGAGAGAGAGAGGGAGAGAGAAATGGATGGAGGGAAATGTTTCCCTGGTTGGATGACTGGTTGGCTAGTAATAGCACCGGTGTTTTGTTGGCATAACCACCACACACACACGAAGATTTCCAACCATTCAATCCGCAGCAGATAAAGGAAGCATAGAAACAGGTCAGGATGCACTCACTCTAATGGGTGGAAAAGTAAACGTTATAAAAAATTACTCAGCAGCTTCCTAAAGAAAGCCAAGTAAATCGTTTTCAGTTCTCGTTTTTTTTTCTGCTTCTTCTTTTTGTCATGCTTTCAGGTGCCGCTGGTGCTGCTGCCGATGCCCCTGCTTTCTATGGACGTGTCGGTAAAAGTAAATGTGGAATTGATATTAATGCACCTGTACGAACGACAGTTTCCATCCATAAGATGGCTAGCATATTTCGAAGTATTTAGATGGATGGCAACAGTTTGATGGTAAATAAGATGAGTAGCCGGCCAAAGCTGAAGGAAAACCGAAAGAAAAACCAAACAAATAGAGAAAAAAAGGTGCAGGAAAGTAATTTTCATTTTAAGTTTAGAAGAAGTAAACTAAAAATGAAGATATGAACTACTTTCCATATAAAATGGTTTGTAAGGGGGATAAAAAGAAATTTGCGCAAAAAAATGATCTGGGAGCATTGGATGTCCCAGCTACTATTAATTTTGCCACGGAATTAAAGTTAGAAGAGGAAAAAAATTTTTTATAAAATATGATGTGAGATTCCGATTGTCTTCAAATTCCATATATCCAAAAAATTTTATTAATCCAAGGTCTGGTGTGAGGATGGAATATATCTACTGGCACCTCCCCCACAAAGGGTCAAAATTTTGAATATCCATGAATATCGGACCATTTATTCTGTTACACCTCCACCAAAAAAAATTCAACATTTTCAATAACCAAAACGGGCATAAGATCCGTAATAAGCATCCAGTTCTTTTCAAATCTAACACATCCCATTATTTTATTATTCGGCCCACTCCTCCTACCACACCCACAAAAGGTCGAAATTTTTGGAGAATATATTTTTGTCTGCACAGAAAAAGTAAGGATAATCCGCTTTTTCTCGTAATATTTGCATCAGTTCTAGGTCAGATACGAAAATGAACAATATCGGTCAACTCCATCTAGTACCTAACCCACATCTAAATTTCAAAGGGTCAAGATTTTGAGTATCCATCACTTGGCACATCTTAATATTTCTATCAACACAAGATCTGGCTGGTAAAGATCTTCTACTAACTCCCCCACAAAGGATCAAGGTTTTGAATAATAATAAAATTCGAATCCATTCAGACTTGGCACATCTCAATATTTCTATTAAAACAAGATCTGTTATAAAGCTGGAAGAGATCGGACCATTTCTTCTGCTAGCTCCCCCACAAAAGGTCAAGGTTTTGAATAACCAAATCCAAAATAAGGGTCCGGTTCTCTTCATATTTTACACGTCCCATAATTTCTACTAACACAAGATCTGCTGTGGAACCACAAAGGTTCAAAATTTACCTCCCGATATTCGGCATTTTGATGATTATAGCCAAATTGTTTAATGGAATTCCCTGAAAATCCACGCCAGAAGTTCCATGTAAGTACTTTACTGGAAGCGAATTGTCTGTATAGGTCCACGATATCGTATATCTCCCATATAACGGTACCCCCGATATACGATATTTTGACGATTTTAGGAACATTATTCACCAGACTTGTTTCAAATTTAGTATTTAGAATTCGTAATGCGTACTACAGCATATGACATATAACGGTACCTCCCAATATTGGGTATTTTGATGATTTTAGCATCAATATTCGCCGGAGTAGTTTCAAATTACGTATTTAGAGGTCATAATGGGAACTACAGTCTGTAGCAGAGAATTGTCTATGCAGGTCCAGGTCTTCGTATAGCCCCGATATAACGGTACCTCTAGATATTCGGTATTTTGATGATTTTAGCGATATTATTCACGGAAATGGTTTTAAATTTCGTATTTAAAGTTCGTAATAGGAACCCCAGTCTATGACAGAAAATTGTCTATGCAGGCCCAGGTCTTCGTATATTCCACATATATCAGTACCTCCTTATATTCGGTATTTTAAAGATTTTAAATACAATATTCACCGAAGGTGTTTGAAATTTCGTATATGAAGTTCCTAATGGGTACTATAGCATGTGGCAGAAATTTGTCTAGGAAGGTCCAGGTCTTTGTATGTACCCATATAACGGTACCTCCCGATATTCGGTATTTTCATGATTTTAGCGACATTATTCACGGAAATTGTTTCAAATTTGATATTTAAAGTTCGTAATGGGAACCCCAGTCTATGACAGAAAATTGTCTATGCAGGTCCATGTCTTCGTATAGGTCCCATACATCAGTACCTCCTTATATTTTTAAGATTTTAAATACAATATTCATTGAAATTGTTTGAAATTTCGTATTTGAAGTTCCTAATAGGTACTGCAGCCTGTGAAAGAAAATTGTCTAGGCAGGTCCAGGTCCCCGATATAAAGGTACTTCCCTATATTCGGTATTTTGATGATTTTAGCGACATTATTTACCGGATTTTTTCAAGTTTTGTATTTAAATATTGTAACGGCTTATGACGAAAGTTGCCTATACAGGTCCACGCCTTGGTATAGAAGTCAATTTAAAGGCTATATTCGGAATTTTTAAGATTTTAGCAGAATTTTTAACAAATTTTATTTTTTATTACTTATTTATTTATTTTTATTTATTTATTTATTTTTTTTTTTTTTTTGAAAATTTCCAATTTTTTTTTCCCAACGGTGGAGAATATTCAAAGTTCTGTGAGGTCGAACTTACTGTTTTTTACTTATTAGCTTTCCTATAGTTCCTAAAAAAACACCCTTTATGTTTCTTCGTTACCCGACGCTGAGTATCGAACTCACAACCTTCGGTTTTGTAGTTGGATATACAACCTCGAGTTGGTAGTAGGATAATGTTTTTTTTTGTTTGCTTTAGAGAAATAACCACCTTGGAAAGGAGGGTATATTAACTTTGTCATTCCGTTTGTAACATCCTTGAATATTCGTCGTAGAACCCATAAAGTATATATATTCATAATCAACATAAAATTCTAACTCGATTTAATGATGTCCGTCTGTCTGTCTGTCCGTCTGTCTGTTGAAATCACGATACAGCCCACATTATTTGACGTAGAGCGCCAAAATTAAGCAGAGCTATTTGTATTGTGACTAGGATGGTTGGTATTGAAAATGAAAAAATATTGAAAAATAGCGGTCCACGTTCTGGTATAGTCCCCATATAACGGTACCTCCCGATATTCGGTATTTTGATGATTTATGCCACATTTTTTCACGGATTTGTCTAGAAATTGGTATTTGTTGGTCTTATTGGGTTCTAGCTCTTTTGGCGAAACACTGTATGTATAGGTCCACGTTTTTGTATAGCCCCCATATAACGGTACCTCCCGATATTCGGTATTATGATTATTTTTGCAACATTTTTTCACGGATTTTTCTAAAAATTGGTATTTGTTGGTCACAATGGATTCCAGCTCCGGTGGCGAAACATTGCATGTATAGGTCCACGATTTGGTATAGCCCCCATATAAAGGTACCTCCCGATATTCGGTATTTTGATGGGTTTTGCCA
Source organism: Musca domestica (assembly GCF_030504385.1). Lineage (NCBI taxonomy): Eukaryota > Metazoa > Arthropoda > Insecta > Diptera > Muscidae > Musca > Musca domestica. The sequence continues at coordinate 3,883,235 of NW_026712347.1, forward strand.
CATTTTTTTCACGGATTTGTCTAGAAATTGGTATTTGTTGGTCTTAATGGGTTCTAGCTCTTTTGGCGAAGCACTGTATGTATAGGTCCACGTTTTTGTATAGCCCCATATAGCCGTATTTCCCGATATTAGGTATTTTGATGATTTTTGGCACATTTTCCCATGAATTTGTCTAAAAGTTGGTATACGTGGGTCATAATGGGCTCTAATGTTTCCTTTACCCTAAGGTGGAGGGTTTTAAAAGTTTGGCCCGGTCGAACTTAATGTTTTTTTACTTGTTTTTACATATCCTTTTAGTGGATTTTATCGTCTCAAACAACTCCCAAATATTTGCTAAGAGTGACATCGATTTCTAGTAACTACCGAAAGCTTCCTGATCTTTCTCCGACGGAATTCAAAGCATTTTACTTTGTATTATTTTTCTCAACACCGCAAAAAGAAATTTAATTATTTTCTATGAGAAAAAAAGTAAAAATGTTCTTTTGTTATTCTTTTCCTCCCACTCTCCAAAGTTGTTCTGGCCTCTGATGGCTGCAGCTATCTATGAATGAAAGTTAATGAAAACATTGTTCAACGCTTACGACAAGGCTTTTATTCTGCAATTTTTATTTAAATATTTTTAGAAAGCAATTCATTCATAAAATTTCTAAGCCATGTCGCCGGGGTCGCTGCAAAAGAAAGTTCGCAACAATGGGAGGGGGGAAAATAAGTTCAAGACTACAACAACAATAATATCACAACAATATCATCATCGTCACCATCATCAGAATGTAAAACTACTGCCATCATCAAAATTATTTTTATTCTTATAAAAAATAACAAAAAAAAAAAAATGAAGAGCAACGAGAAGATTTAATTAAATTGAACAACAACATGTCAAAACAACAAGAACAACACCAACTACAACATCAGACCTCCTTGTCGTTTTGGTGACAGAACCGAGGGGTTTGATAACAGCGCTCTATAATTAAAATAAATATGATTCAATTAAACAAATTTCACCACAAGCTAAAGTCTTATGAGCTTTGAAGTCAGTAGTATCTAGTGGCTGCTGTAGAAGTGCAAATGAAGGAACATAGATTCCAATGGTATTTATGTCTTGTGTTCTTTGCAAAAACGATGTATATGTAGTGTGTGTATATGTATATAAGTAGAACATTTCACAAGGAAACACGGCGAAAAGAGGTTGTACACGCGAGAAAGAAAACACTGAACGCAAAGCAGGTTAAGGTAATTTGCTTCAATAATGGGAAATACAACTGAGGCACCAGCCAAGAGGAGTAGCTGCAGGAGAGATTCTGCTGATGGATAAAGTTGTCTTCGGAATGACATACATACATGTGACCATTTATTGGCTATATGCATAGACGGAGGCTTTTTGTCATGAACAATATTATCTCAAATAATTATCTATTGAAAATTTTTAAATTCTTTAAGGATATTGATAAAAAAGTGAATTAAAATCAGTCGGTTTTGCCGACAGATGCTTACCCCCAGCCTGGAATTATGCTTCTTCAAACTTTTGATCATTCCGAAGCAGTTGACCAATATTGACAAATTCGTATCTGACCTAAGACTGATGTAATATAGTCCTTGATTTGGACTATGTCGACTTCTTCCTATACAAATATTTCCTATGTGCAATTTTTTAGAAAATGGGTAAAATTTTCATACTTCTTCTAATACAGATAAAAATATTGCTATATGCAAAATTTGAAGGAAATCGAACATTTATATCCAGTTTTATGCGAAATCGCAAATTTCGATAAATAACATATTCATATCAGATTTCTGGTTAAGAAAAATATTCAGATATAGCAAGTTATAAAGAATCGCCGACTTTTCACGCAAGTTATAATTATTAGATATAAGGATTAGAAATTGTGACCCTTTGTGGGTCAGGTGCCAGAAGGGGTTCAGAGATATATATCATCTCCGCATCTGATCTTGTCTTAGCAAAAACGGTTTGGATTTGTGAAATTTGAAGAGAGTTAGCTGCTTATTTCGCTTTCTTGGAGCGTTTTATTTTTCAAAGCCTTGAACCCAATATGGAGGTGGTACCAGAAGAAATGGTCCGATATCTACCATCTTTATAACAGTTCTGGTGTTAATGGAAATATTGAGATGTGGCATTAAATAATGTTAATCTTGCGTTTTATGAGCTTCATGGATATTCAAAATTGTGACCTTTTGTGGGGGAGGTACCAGAAGGTGTCGACCGAAATATTCTATCTTCACAAATGGACTCTAACATAACATTTTATAAGAGTTGTAATTATTCAAAATTTTGACCCTTTGTAGGAGAGGTACTTCATGGAATGGGCCGATATTATCCATTTTCGCACCTGACATACCACTGATGCAAATATTTAGATTTGCAAAGTTGGACAAAATTGGATTATTCTTTCTCTTTCTGTGCAGCAAAATATTTTTTTTTGTTTTGAAAATTTCAACCTTTTCTGGGGGAGATACCAGAAGGATTAGACCGATATATCGTCATCTTCATAGCAGATCTTGTGTTGATAGAAATGTTGAGATATACCAAGGCTGGCTCGAATCGGATGTGAATTTCGCGTTTTATGACCTTCTTGAATATTCAAAATTTTGACCCTTTGTGGGGGAGATACCAGAAGAAGTGGACCGATATATTCCATCTTCACACCAAAATTAAGGTTAGTGAAAATATTTTGATGTACATACGTAATTTAAAGACAATCGGATTCTTACATCACATTTTATAAAAGTTACAATTATTCAAAATTTTGACCCTTTTTGGGGGAGGTACTTGATGGAGTGGATTGATATTGTCTATTTTCGCACCTGACCTAGCACCGATGCAAATATTTGGATTTGCAAAACTTAAAGAAGAATTGGATTATCCTTTCCATTTCTGTGTAGTAAAATATTTTTTTTCAAAATTTTGACCTTTTGTGGGGGAGGTGACAGACGAAATGGTCCGATCCCTACCATCTTAATAATAGATATTGTCTTGATGGAAATGTTGATATGCACCAAGTTTGAATGGAATCGGATGTTATTTCGCGTTTTATAAGCTTCATGGATATTCTCATTTTTGGCCCTTTGTGGGGCAGGTACCAGAAGGATTGGACCGATATATACCATCTTCACAGCAGATCTTGTGTTGATAGAAATATTTAGATGTGCCAAGTCTGAATGGAATCGGATGTAAGTTTCGTTTTATGAGCTTCATGGATATAGAAAACTTTGACCCTTTGTGGGGAAGGTACTTGATGGAGTGAACCGATTGTGTCTATTTTCGCACCTGACCTATATATATATATATATATATATATATATATATATATATATATATATATATATATATATATATATATTATTTTTTTTTTTTTTTTGAAAATGTTAACATTTTGTAGGGGTGGTACCAAATGAAGTGGACCGATATTGCACATCTACGAACTCGATCTAAGTTTGATAATAATATTACGATGTACCAAGCTTGAACCAAATCTGATACTCCCTTCGAGAGTTATCGTGCGCACCTACCAGCCAGAAAGGAATACCGTATTCCATCTCTAGATCGACTCCAAATCTCCTGAAACGGGTTTGTTCCAAAGAGACCTAGGGTCTAAAACCGTTATTTCGATGAGACATGTGTTGGCCATATCCAATGATATATACCCTCTCTAGTCATGTGACTGAGGGTTTAATAAATTGAAGTGTGTGAATACTTTCAAATTTGATTTTCTGTCTAAAACCCAAAATATATTTGTAATGGCCAATTTCTTAAATATTGATGAATTTCTGAAGGTAACCTCCAAATATGTTGTCAAAGTATTCGAAGGTTAAAGTGGCGGTTAAAGAAACATCGAAAAGTCCTACTGGAGGATAAAACGATTTAGTGCCCAAATCTCACAAAAAATGCCTGACATTCGATAAAATTATCAAAAAAAAAAAAAAAAACTGAACATCTGAAAGACCTTGGGCCAAATACTAGCATCCAATATAAAAATACGATCGATGTTGAATCATGAAATTTGGCCCCTTGTTTAATGCTTCAATATCTCCGAATAGATATCAGCACAAATAATCTCTGACTTCTACCTCAAAATATTCGACATTTCTAACTAGGAGATCCTCCTTAAAGAAAATTCGAATAAAATTGCTATATATTTCCCTAGAATTTTCATCAAATTTGAAGATAATATTTTATTCTTAAATTTGTTTTATCGAAAGTTTTTAAAGAATAAAATCTCATTTTCTTGCCTCCTTGCCACAGCGTGCGGCATAGTTAAGTAGGACATAATTTAGTCCCCTGTGTTGTGCGAGTCAATGTTAATATGTCTTTGCCAGTTATGTTGCATTTTGTTCTGTTGTTTATGCAACATTTTTTTATAATAAAATTTGGGTTAATGTTGGCAAAAAAATGCGAAAAACAATAAAAATATTTGAAAAGAAAACTTCACAACTGCACTAGAATGTGGCTAAGAGTTGTATGAGAAAAAGGGGTGAATTGAAATTAAATATTAGAGTGGGTAAAATTACCCCGAAAAATTCAGTGGGAGCCAAAAGAGTGAAAATTACACTGTGCGACACAAAAAATAATTACAGGGAAAATCCAGAAGATTATGAAAGTAGAGCTAAAAAAGAAGATAGATGTATCGGCGTTTTGCAAGTTTACAGCGAAAAGTAACCAGGCTCCCCGCTCATAACAAATTTCGATATGATCTTTCCTTTTTCTCCTGGGTATAAAACGTTTGACCCTGGCGATCTAACAGACCACTCACCACTTGATCCTTGACTCCATAACCCACTCCAATATTGCACTAGCATTTCAACACTGAGCAAGGAATGCCATTACTGTGACATATTGTGCTCCCACCTCCCCAGGCAGGCACATCAGTTGCTGTGGAAGTCATTCAGTTAGTCCATCACTCCGCTCTCTCTGGAGATTGAAACACCAAGCAGCACCAGTGTTCCAGAGATGCTAGAATGAAAGGAAAATGTGGCAAAGAACTGGAAAAAAATAAAAACTAACCAAATCGACCACATTCTTTTTCTTCTTTACATTGTTGCTGCTGCGGCTTTTTTGGCTTTTGAGTGGCTAAGAGGAGAAGAGAGGGAGAGGAAATGTTTGCAAAGAAACATGTTGCGGTTTGGCGGTAGTTGTCTACTATAGAAAGCCAAAGAAGAAAATAAGCAATAAAATAAGAAATACTTAAAGGAGGTGTGGATGACGTGATATATTGGAATTGCCAAGCATGTTAAGCTAATTCGGAAGCTGAGATTTATATTTTGGGGTAATAGAGTTTCTTAAAATTGGAGCATGGTAGGCGGTAGGATTTAAGATGAAGTAGAGGTTTTTTTTACCAACAAATCTTCAAAATCTTTAATTTTAAAGTATACCGAGGAGGATATCAGTAAAGCCATTGAACAATGGACCCACATCCAATTTTTCTCTTCAAAACTATTTCACCACCCCCATATGTAAAATGTAGAAACCAACAGTGACCTCAGCATCAAATTTCTGAATTTCAGCTCTATCTCTTCACCCAATACCCTATTTTATTTAACATTTAGTACGCAAATCCAAAACAATTTACATCCTTTCATCTTTAACACCAAAAGTGATACAAAATTAGTACCATTTAGTACTTTTCGAACAATTATAAGACGCATTTGCCAAAACCCCACCAGTTCTCATCGCCAAACAAAATTTGAGGATTCCTCAAACAAATTTTGAGGATTTCTGCCTTATCCTTTCACCCAATATCAAATTTAGTACCATTAAGTACTAATCGTACAATTATAGTGCGCTTTTTCCAAATCAATATCAAATTTCCGGATTTCATCTCTTCGTTTTTTTTTCAATGCCAAATTTAGTCCCATAGTACATTTCCAAATCCACCTCCATGGTATGGTAAATGGTAAATTTAGTACCATTTTGTACTTTTCGTACAAATATAGGACTCATTTCCAAACCACCGTTAAATCTCAACCTCAGTTACCAACAATATATCAAATTTCAGGATTTCAGCTCTATTCCTTCATCCAATACCAAATTTAGTACAATTTCGTACTTTTCCTTCAAATATAGGACGCATTTCCAAACCACAGTCAAGTATCAAACACGGATACCATCATCTAAATATCAAATTTCAGAAATTTGTCTCTATCCCTTCAACCAATACCAAATATAGCCCTTATCTATTCAGTACTTTTGGTACTGAAATTTAGTGCTTTTCGTACAATTAGTACGTACACATTTCTAAACCCACATCCATATCTTCATCCCACATACTAATAGAGATCTCAATATAAAATTTTAGGATTTCAGCTCTTTCCAAATTTTGTACCATTTAGTACAATTATAGTACACAAATCCAAAAACAAGTTCATCTTCTCAACCACAGACACCAACAGTGACATCCTTACTCCATTTCAAGATTTCAGCTCTATTTTTGCTCCTAGTAATGAATTTAGTACCATTTAGTACTTTTCGTACAAATATAGGACGTATTTCCAAATCACCACTAAATCTGAATCGCAGACAACATCAGTTATCAAATTTCAGGATTTCAGCTCTATTCCTTCAACCAATGTCCAATTTAGTACCATCCCTTATGACCTTATACCAAATTTCAGATTTTAAGACCTGTCCGTACACTCAATACCAAATATAGTACTACTAAGTACTTTTTGTACACTTGTAGTACACATTTCCAAAACCACCTCTACATCTCAACCTTAGATGCCAATAGTGTATCAAATTTCTATATCAAATTTCAAGATTTCAGATCTATTCCTTCAATTAATGTCAAAATTAGTACCATTCAGTATTTTTCGTTCAATTATAGTACACAATTCCTATACCACCTCCATGTATCCAGCCTTCAGCGACCCTAATATTAAATTTCAGTTTTTAAGCTATCTATCCGTTTACCCAATACCAAGTTGTACGAAATATGGTACTATTTAGTACTTTTCGTATAATTATAGAACAAATTTCTGAATCTCAAATCCAGATACGAACAGCCCCTCTATATTAAATTTGAAGATCACAACCAAATTTCAGGTTTGAAACTCTCTCTGTTCACCCAATACTAAATTGTACCAAATATAACTCTATTTAGTACTTTTCGTGCACTTGTAGAAAACTTTTCCAAAATCACTTCTTTACCTACTAACAACAGAAGCCTCAATATCTAAGTTCGGGATTCCAGCTCTATATCATCACCTAATACCCAATTTACTGCCACTTAGTACTATTCGAACAATCCCAAACCACCACCATATCTTACCAGGAAATTTCAAGATTTCAGTTTATTTTCACCCAGTACTAAATTTTAGTACCATTTAGTACTTTTCGTACAATTATTGTGCTTATTTCCAAAACCAACTTCATAATCCAACTTAAAATACCAATATCAAAATTGAGAATTCCAGCCCTTTCTCTTCACCCAACCAAATTTAGTACCCTTTAGTACTTTATTTAGTACACTATAGTACACATTTTCGAAACCACCCCCATATAGCGACTCTAATACCATATTACGGATTTCAAGCGCTGTCTGTTCACCAAATGACAAATTGTACCAAATATAGTACTATTTAGTACAATACAAATACAAATTTAGTACAATACCAATTCAAATTTTCAAAATCTGAGCTTCATCCTTTCACACTAAACGAAGCTATTCCAAGATCAATACCATTTAGTACAGTTCGACCACTTAATACACGTATCCAAGACCACCTTCATACATCAAACTTACTTTCCAAACTTGATTCTCATACCAAATTTCAAGTTCTTTGCTCTAGCCGTTCACGTGATACGAAGTGGTACGAAATTTAGTAAATTTTTGTACTTTTCATGCACTTATAAAATTTCCAAAAACTACACATTCCATCAGTGATCCTCATATCCAAATTTAAGAGTTCTAGCTCTAATGCTCCACAAATACAAAGGTTAACATATTTAGTACCTTTTAATACTTTTCGTATCGTTCTATTACGAATTTGGGAAAACCCAGTCTTATCGTACGCCTGTGCACCACGACTGGCCCTCGTGCAAAATTTCAAGATTCCGCTTCAGCCGTGTCGACTGGACGTTGATTCTCAGTCAGTCAAATCATTCACTACTCTTTTATATATTTTATATTTAATTTATTGATATCCAAAATCACTTCCACCCTAATGTTAACACCAAAAAAAATCTCCCCCATTGTTATTCACCCTAATATCTGAGGTCATGTATGCATCTGAGTTTAACACATTTTTGGCATAACATCTTCTTCCTCTTACACATATTTATACATAATTTTAACGACAACACACACATACACACATGTGTGCATATACATATATATATATATATATATATATATATATATATATATATATATATATGTGTGTGTGTGTGAGTTTGTACAAACTTTACAATGTTGCATCATAAAATATGTATGAATGCTTAAATGAATTTGTAGCTGCTGCTACTTGTTCAGTTTCTTCTTCTGGCTGCAACATTTTCACTTGGCGTTGGCGCTATGCTTCCTGACTTCGTCGTCGTCGTCTTCTTGTTGCAAAGTCATGAAGCAAATGTAGTAAATTTCCCATAGTTAATGCATAGAGATACCTTCGTTGGCATAGTTTTGAAGATGAATTTGGCCGAAAATGAACTTGCATAGCATATGTGTTCAACCTCCCCTCTCTTGGGCAATAGTTCCACTAGAGGGATGGAGGAAAAAAAAGGCTGAGAAAAATTACATTAAGGCATTTGCAAGGAGAAATAGCTTGAAGTGAATTAAAGTTGAATGTTTTGGGTTTAATTGGGTCTTAAAGCGCAATTGTTTAAATATTAAAAATTATTTAAAAAAACCACTCTGAAAAGAATAATTCTGAATTCCGTTGTCATATCCAATTTTTATTTTAGTATTATTATTATTATTTTTTTTTGCTTTCAACTAACTCTAAGTTCTTCAACTTGAAAATTTGTCTATTCAATTTAACAATGAATGCAAAAGCGGCACGAATTTTTTTCAATTTTATGCAAATATTTTAGATGTTGACTATCTCACGTTATGTTTCCGTGAAATCTGATGAATATATGTGAATATGAAGTTGTTTTTATGATTAATATGATTTATCGTGAAAGAATTTTATTTATATTAACAGTATGCGGATATATAGTTAACAAGAACATTTATATTATAAAACATTTGAACATTTCAAAAAAAAAAAATAAATAAATAAATAAATAAATAAAAAAAACAAGTAAAAATGCTGTAGGTTCGGCCGGGCCGAACATTGAATACCCTCCACCATTTGGAACGAATTTGGCAATTTTCAAAAAAAAAATAAATAAATAAATAAAAATAAAATCCGTTAAAAATTCTGTTAAAATCTTAAAAATACCGAATGTAGCCGTATATTAGGGTCTATACGACGAGGTAGACCTGCATAGGCAACTTTTGTCACAAGCTATTACAATATTAGAAACTTGAAAAAAGCTGTTTATAATGTAGCTAAAATCATAAAAATACCGAATATAGGGTGGTACCACGGGGGTTATAAAACGTGGACCTGCACAGACAATTTTCTGGCATAGGCAAGTATCCATAGTATCCATTACGAACTTCAGATACAAAAAGTGAAATAATTCCGGTAAATAATGTAGCTAAAATCATCAAAATACCGAATATCTGGGGTTCCGTTATATGGGGGCTATACGAAGACGTGGATCCGCACAGACAATATTCTGTCATAGGCTGTAGTATCCAATACGAACTTCAAATGCGAAATTTGAAACAATTCCGGTAAATAATGTCACTAAAATCATCAAAATACCGAATATCGGGAGGTACAATTATGGGGGTGTATACGAAGACGTGTACCTGCACAGACAATTTTCTGTCATAGGCTGCAGTATCCAATACGAACTTCAAATGCGAAATTTGAAACAATTCCGGTAATTAATGTCGCTTTAATCATCAAAATACTGAATATCGGGTGGTACCGTTATATGGGGGCTATACGAAGACGTGGACCTACATGGCCCATTTTCAATATCAAAAGTTCTGCAGACATAATACACATTTGAGTAATATTTTATCAACCTACTCTATTTCGTTCGGAAGCTAGAGTGATTTACACAAAGGGATAGACGGACGGACATAGCTTCATCGACATAGAATTTTATGCTGATCAAGAATATATATGGGTGTATTTGTGGGGTCTAAAAGGTATATTTCGATGTGTTACAAACGGAATGACAAACTGAATATACCCTCCATACTATGGCGGAGGGTATATGGTGGTATTTATAGAAGGAGATTCGAATATGATATATTCTTTAAGAGTTTTCAGTTTCGACAAGGAATTTTTTGAGAAAAAAAAGAACAGATTCCTCTAATCTTGACGGGAAAGCTGTTCGCAAAATATTTTATAAAATTCTTCTTATTTATGGAGAGGGTATGTTTCCTTTGATACGGCCAAAACGTGCCTCATCGAAATAAAGCATGTAGACCATAGGTCTCTTTGACAAAAGCCTTTTTAAGACTCTTGGAGTCGATTTGTCCGTCAGATAGGTGTCCGTCCGTCATTCTGGCTGGCTGGTTCGCACGATAACTCTTGAAGGAAGTATGCGATTTGGTTCAAATATGGTACATCGTAATATTATTATCAAACTTAGATCGAGTTCGGAGATGGGTAATATCGGTCCATTCCTTCTAGTATCTCCAACACAAAAGGAAGACATTTCAAAAAAAAAAAAAAAAAATTAAAAAATATTAGTCGGTTTTGCCTACAGATGTACACCCTTAGCCCATGTCAGTTTATTAAAATAAGTTTTGACTTACAATATGATAATTTAAACTGTTGATCCTTTATGGAGCAGATACCACGTGAGGTACCAGATATATTGGACTAAGGCATTCCACTTCATCTAATACTGTTCAAAATATTTTGGATGTCGACAATTTGAAGAAAATCGGGCATCTATAACTAATTTCTGGCGAATAATTGTTAATAATAATTTAAACCTTTTGTGGAGGGAGCTACGACAAGGAATTAGCCGAGAAATTGCATATTCACATCAGATTATGCATTGAGAAAAATACGTCGATTTGCCTAGTTTGAAAAAAAAATCGCCTATATGTTTCCCAATTGATGAGTGATATTTGCATTGCAAATTGTGAACCTTTGTGGGAGAGGTACAAGATGGAGCAGGTCGATATCTATAATTTTCAGAACTGAACTTGAGTCAGTAAAAATATGGGGATATATGAAATTTGAAGGTAATCGAATGCTTATTTCGCATTTTATGAGAGATATAATTATTCAAAATTTTGACCAGTTGTGTGGAGAGGTAACAGAAAGATAGGTCCGGGGGATATGTGAAATTTGCTTATTTCACAGAAGAAGTAGTCCGACATATTCCATCTTCATATCAGGTCATGTGTTGATAGAAATATTGAGATGTGCCGAGTCCGAATGGAATCGGATGTTAATTTCGTGTTGTATGAGCTTCATGAATATTCAAAAATTTTACCTTTTGTGCGAGAGGTACAAGAAGGAGTGGATCGATGTTTTCCACCTTAATACCAAAGTTGGGTTAGTAAAATTATTGGGATGATGAATTCTTACATCACATTTTATAAAAATTGTAATTATTGAAAATGTTAACCCTTTTTTTTGGTAGGTACTTAATGGAGTGGACCGATATTGTCCATTTTCGCACCTGACCTAGTACTGACGCAAATATTAGGATTTGCAAAGGTGGATCAAAATCGGATCACCGTTTCTCTTCCATTTCATTTTTGCTAACACCAAATATGTTGTGGATATGATATATATCTGTGAACTCCTTCTGATACCTCACCACAAAACTGTCACAATTTTCAATACTTTTACAATTTTTCTAAAAATTATCACATATCTCATATAAAGTGAAAGAAGTTACCGATATAGTCGAAACCTGGCACGTCGCAATACTTATATTATATTTACGTAGGTCCGATACAAAATGGATAATATTGGACCATCCCATCGGAACCTACTCATAGAAGATCAGCAATTTGAATAATCTTAAGAGAAGTCAAAATATATTTAAATAACCGAACATTGACTGAGGGTATGCATCTCTTGGCAAAATTGGAATTGGGTTATGCGGATGGAAAGACCCATATCTCTGGACTCAGTAAAGGTATTAGCACAAATTGTAGTATTTTGGAAAGGTAAGCTATAACTTGTCATCAATTTTGTTGTCCCCCATAATGGGCCCTTTTTTGACTTTTTGGGGGTTCTATAAAAAATCCGGGTCCAAAAAATCGATAATTTGACTATAACTTCCGAACCGTGACCACTTACCCCATCATGTGTAATTGATATCGGGTCTAGTCGGGGTCTTGAACCCGGACTTTTAGAGTTCACAGGAACTAGTTCAGTTTACTGGATTTCATTGAGTTCACAAAAAAAAATGGAAGAGCTCTCAAGAACTCATGGAATCATAAAATTTCAAAGGAACATACACAGTTCACATCAACTTGTCGGGTTCACATGAACTCATGGATTTCACAAGAGTTCTAGGAGTGCAAATTAACTCAAAGGGATTCTTATGGACTTCAGGAGTTCATGGAAACTCCTACAACTCATCAGATTTCGAGGATGTTTTTTCAATATTTATTTCCTTGATTAAAGTTTATATTTGGATTTTTCACAGAGAAAATATTAAACCTATCGTTAGCCAAGAATTTCCGTTTAAGTGTAAAAGTCCCCTCCACTAACTTTCTTAGGTGAACTTTTTTAAAAATATTTCACATGCACCTTTATACAAATCTCAAATCTGATGTTGTTCAACCCCAGACCTTCTAATTTTTCCAATTAATTTGACAAACATTTGTTTGTAATTTATACAAATTCGATACGTATGTAGTTTCGTATGATTTTTTATTTGTATTGTAACAATTGTCTTAAATCTAATACGTGATATGATAATTTGTTTTTTATGTTATTTTTTAATTTTTTTCAGAATGTGGGAGTTAACTTGTTTCTATACAACATTTGGGCAAGGTCGTTTGAGTTCAACAACGGCCACGATTAATAAACAAAAAAAGACACACATTGAAACAAATATGAAATAGCAACTGCCAAAGAAACTATAAAAAGTCAATGTAGATCGTGATAAACAAAATTAATTGAAAATAAAGAAATATTCGTTATTGTGAACAACTGTTACATATTAAAGCAGCCGTACAGGGAACAAGGCAATTTTTTATATTATTAATATACTATTGGAACATCCCTAATTTTTAATCAGCCATTAAACTGGTTGCATAAATAACATGATTTTACGGTAGATTGCAACAAACCATTAAAATATTTGAACATATGTTGTTCGCATGAATTCAAAAGTATTACAGTTCATAGGAATCTGCGGAGTTCACAGGAAATTGTTGAGTTCACCAATACACGCAGAATTCACAAGATCTTTTTCAGTTCATCTGAACTCATGGCGTTCAAATGAACTTATGAAGTTCGCATGAACTAATGAAGTTCACATGAACTCGTGGAGTTCACATGAACTTGTGGAGTTCACTCGAACTCGTGGAGATCACATAAACTCGTGGAGTTCACACGTACTCATGAAGTTCAGATGAACTCGTGGAGTTCACATGAACTCATGGAGTTCCTATTAACTCATGGACTAAAAGTAATTCTATGAATTTCGTAAGCACTCAAAGAGTTCTTAAAAACTCCAAAAGTTAAAAATAACTCCAAAAGTTAAAAATAACAGGAGATAAATGAGCTCTTAGGAATTTCTTAGTTTCAAGTCCATAAAGATCTAGAAGAGTTCACAGGAACTCAAAGAGTTTCGTGAACTACATAAGATTACAGGAACTCAATTAGATCACTGGAACTCAGTGTGTTTACAAGAACTCAATGGGATTACAGAAAGTCAATGAGATTACAGGAGCTTAATGATCTCATAGGAATTTCTGGAGTACATAAGGTAGTGGAAGAGTTCAGTATAACTCCATAAGATTACACGAACTCAATGAGATCTCTTCAACTCAGTGAGTTCACAGGAACTGAACGAGTTCACCGGAACTCAACTCAACCAGTTCAAAGGAGCTGAATGAGTTCCCTGGAAATCAATGAGTTAACAGGAACTCAAGGATTTCAAAGGAACTCAATAAGTTCACAGGCATTCAATGAGTTCCTAGAAACTTCAGAGGAAATCAATGAGTTCACAGGAATTCAATAAGTTCGCAGAAAGTCAATGAGTTCACAGGAACTTAGTGAGTTCACAGGAACTCACAGAGTTCACAGGAACTTACTGGGTTCACAGGAACTCACTGAGGTTACATGATCTCACAGAGTTCACAGGAACACACTAAGGTCACATGAACTCACTTAGGTCACATGAACTCACTGAGTTTAGAGGAACTTAATGAGTTCATAGAAACTCAATGAGTTCACAGGAACTCAGTGAAGTTGTAGGATCTTAACGAGTTCACAGGAATTCAAAGTGTTCATAGAAACAAATGGAGTTCATAAAAACACAAGGAGTTCATACCAACTCAAGGCGTTTACCAGAATCTAAAGAGTTTTAAAGAGTAAAAAGTTTGTGAAAATGCTAAGTTTCACAAGAACTCAAGGAGTTCAAAGAAACTCCACGAGTTCGTAATAACTCAGGAAGAACGTAAGAGGTTAATAATACCTTGAAAATTTGACAAGAACTTAAAGATTTCAAATGACTTGATTAAATGACTTGAAAATAAATCGGCACAAGTTCATAAATATAAATGCGGTTCACAAAAACTAACATAGTTCAAGCCAACATCTGTGAGTTTCTTAGAACTAATGCGAGTTTTTGAGAACTCATGCAGTTCCTATAAAACTACAGAATCCTAGGAACTCTTCGTGCTCCTATGAATGTGTTGGCTTCAAATTAAGTGGTACGTTTCCTATGAATCGGTAGAGTTCTATTAATTTCTATGTGATCTATGAACTCGTAAAGTTCCTACGAACTCGTAGAGGTTTAAATAAATCATAGAGTTCATATAAATTCGAGGAGTTCCTATGAACTAGTGGAGTTTTTAAGAACTTATGCAGATTATGTAAATCCTTGAGGGTCTTAGGAGCCCTTCGAGTTTCTATAATTTCACGAGGCATCCAAGAACTCATAGAGTTCATAAGAACTTAACAAATTCCAATGAACTGTTGGAGTTCCAATAAGCATGTATAAATTCACAGAGTTCCTATTAACTCGCACAGTTCCTATGAATCTTACAGGATCTTACGCGCCCTTGAGCTTTTATAAATTCACGAGGCTTCTATGAACTCGTAGAGTTCATAAGATCTTGTAAAATTCCAATGAACTGGTGGAGTTCATAAGAACTGGCAGGGTCCCTATGAGCACGTTGAATTCCAATAAGCACGTGGAGTTCCTATCAACTCTTGGAGTTCCTATAAACTCATATAACTCCAAATAACTCAACAAACTCTTATAACCACATGGAGGTCCAATGAACTCCTAGAGCTCCTCTGGACTTTTGGAGTTCCTAACAACTTCTACTTTTGCTATGAACTCTTCAAAATTCTACGAACCCTACGATTTTCTATAAACTTCCACGAACTCACACAGTTCACAACTTCTCGACAAATCCTAATGAACTTGTCAAGTTCCTATGAACTGGGGTAGTTCCTATAAACTCGTGGTGTTCCTATGAACATGTGGAGTTCCAATTAACTCGTAGAGCTCTTATGGGCTTGTGGCGTTTCTAAGGACTCTAACATTTGTGATGAACCCTTCAAAATTCTACGCACCTTACGGGTTTCTATAAACACCCGGGGCTACCACGAACTCATACAGTTCACAAGAACTCGACAAACCACAATGAACTTGTTAAGTCCCTATCAAGTGATGCAGTTCCTATGAACTCGTGGCGTTTCTGTGAACTAGTGGAGTTTCTCCGAACTCGTGCAGTTTCTCTGAGTTCCTTTGAATGGGTAGAATTCTTCTGAAGTTGTGCCTGTACCATTACCATTGTTAAGTTCCTATCAACTGGTGCAGTTTCTATGAACTAGTGTAGTTCCTTGAAGTAGTGCAGCTCCTGTGAACTAGTGGAGTTTCTACGAACTCGTGCAGTTTCTCTGAGTTCCTTTGAATTGGTAGAATTTTTCTGAACTCGTACCGGTACCATTTGATTGTAGAATTCCTATGAACTGGAGGAATCTCTTTGAAATCCTAGAGTTCCTATAAGCTGGTGGACTTCCTATGAACTCGTGCAATTCCTGTGATCTTGGGGAGCTCCTATGAACTTGCAGAGTTCATATGAACTCGCAGGAGTTCCGTTGAACTGGTAAAGTTCCAATGAACTAGTTAATTTCCGTTGAACTTGCGAGTTCTTGGACACCACTGGAGAATACGCACTTCCAGAGTTCCTGCGAGTTTGTGAAGTTGTTAGAATTTGCTACAGAGTTCCTATGAACTAGTAGTTTTTCAATGAATGCAAGGAATTCATGCGAACTCATGGAATTCGAAGGAATCCGTAGAGTTCATAAAATTTCATTGAGTTCCAATGAACTAGTTATGTTTTTTTGGAACTGACGTAGTTCCTTTGGATTCTTGTGGTTCAAAAGAGTAATATAAAAATTATTCGTTTATTCAGTCCCAATAGTTTTCGTAATTTGAATTAATCTTCCGCAATTGTTAAGCCTTTTCCTTAGAAATTCGTTTATTCTTAAATTAAATGACACTGTCTATTTATCATCATCAATCATCTCCATCTGGAGAAAATAAAAGTCTTTCATGATTTACAGTGGCATTAAAACTTTAACACCCCCACCTCATCTGAGATAATGAAACCAATTACTTATTTAAGTTACCTAGTTTCAAACAATTCCTGACGAAAACTCAAATTGCCTAAATGAGGTAATTTATTTTAAGAGTAATTCATAGAATATTTAGAATTTGGGCATAATTAATGATCTTAGATTTCCCAAATGTTCCAAATACATACCATTTCTGTAGAACATAATATCCCAACCAAAGAACGACCAGAACAATAAAACTAAAAGACATCCAGTTTTGACATAATTTGTCAAAAACCAGATACAGGTAGGGGCGGATTATTTAGATGAGTGTATGAGAACTAATTCTGGTCCTTAAGAGTCCCAGAATGTTCATAACAAATGTGGGAATGCACTGGATAGACTAATGTTAAGCCTTAAGGCGATATAACACTGTGATGGATTATGATGGAGTGGGGAGGTGGGGTTTTATACAAAAAAATTACAGAGATAGTAAAACTATTTTTCTTAAACAAAAAATACCAAAATGTATACGAAAAGAGAGATGCAAAAGTATTTTGTAAAGCTGTATCAAACTGAAACCTAAGACAATGTTACCATGCTTCTTTCGAAAATCTCCTTATTCAAGTATGGCTCAATTGTTGTTATACATCTTTGGATATACGTATGTGGATATGTAAATACCACAATAGCTTGTTGAAAAAAAGAATCTTCTGCTGGCCATTGTTCTCTGTTCCAGAAAACTAAAGTCTCAAAACGTTTATCTTATTCAGTGTTATTGTTGTTGTTGATGATGTTGTTGCATACATGCATGCATCTATGCTATCTATGCCATTTCAAAATTAGATGCCTGATAATCTCCATCTATCTTTACGGACAGTTAAACATCTAAACATAGATGAAATATGTAAAACATTTTGGATTAGGGTGGAATGAGATTTCCTCTTTATATTTAATCAGAAGAAGGGTGCTACCATGGTACAATAAAAAGGTAAGGTAGAGCTACCAGCTGGTTACAATTTTTTTCTAAGTGTGCCCGACTTCTGCCAATTTTGTGTATGTATTTATTGTTTTGAAAAACAAAAACCAAATATTTTCAAAAGTAATGATTGGAAAAAAAACGTATATTACAGGGCACACATTAAGGGTAATAACCATTTTTGCCATGGGATTGGAAGATCGATCAATGTAGATTATATTTTTAAAGAAAAATCCAGGCATTGCATTCATCTTTTGCGCCTTTAAACAATATTCAAAATAATGAAAAATATTAAATTAATTAAAACCACCTGCTGCATATACTTTTGAATAATTCTGACAGAAAGCGGGCATAGCCCCAGGGTTGTATTTCTGTACTTTTACCGAGCTGTTCTACCTCCTTACAATCCGAATAATTTATATTTACAACAAAATACTAAAATAATTGACTGACTGAGAATTAACGCCCAGACGAAACGTCTGAAGCTAAAATTAAAATTTTGCCCGAGGGTCAGCCAAGGTGTATATGTTTTTGATAAGGCTGGGTTTATGGATAGGATACGAAAAGTACTAAAATCTATCACAAATTTAATACTATGTATTGGCCAATTTTATAATTCTAGCTCATCTGGAATTGTGAAATTTGGAACTAGAATCACTGATGGAGTGCAGAATAGATCCCCAAAGGGTTTTTGGAAATTCGAACTTTAAGTTTAAGAAAAGTTCTAAAATTGTACAAAACTTCTAAAATGGTACCGTTTGGTATTATGTGAATGGATGGAGGTAAAAACTTTAAATTTGGCATGAGAATCAAGGTTTAAGGTGGTTTTGGAAATCTGTACTACGTATGCGAACTGTACTAAATGGTACTCTATTGGGAATAGTTTAGATTAGGGTGAACGGATGAAGAAATGTGTATTGCGAGTTGATAAAAAAGTACTAAATAGTACAGTATTTGGTAGAATTTGGTACTGGTAGTACTTGAAATCTGAATTTTTGAGGTAGTTTTGGAAATATGTACTAAAATTGTACGAAAAGTACTAAAAAGTGCTAAATTTGGTATAGACTGAAGGGATAGAGCTGGAATCCCGAATCTTAATAATAAGGTCTCTGTTGGTATTTTTTTTTTGTTTTTTTTTTTTGAGATTTGGCGATGGCTTGGAAATGCGTCCTATATTTGTATGAAAAGTATTATGTTGTACTAAATTGGGTATTGGGTAAAGGGTTAGAGCTATTGGTAAAATTTGGTATTGGGTGAGCAAATAGTGCTTGAAATCTGAAGCTTGGTATTAGGTCGATGTTCATATGATGTCTGGTCATATGAAAGGGATTTCGGTAATGTGTACTATAATTGTTCGAAAAGCACTAAGTTGTACCAAATTGTGTTAAGGGATAGAGCTGGAATCCCAAAATCTGAGATTGAGTTATGGAGAATTTTCTTTATGAAAATGCGTACTGTAATTGTTCGAAACGTATTACATGTTTCACTGCGAAGCCACCGAAAAAGACAAGGAGCTTCCTACCTTCAAGTGCTCAGGAAAAATCCAGTCTAGGACTTCACAAAGGAGGCTGTAATAAGACAACTTTGACCGATGACAACGAGGTTGGCTCCAACACCGAAAAAGTGAGCCCGACCGCGAAATCGACTGCTAAGCCTGAGTTTTCTAAAAAGGTATTCCTGACCCGACAGAAGAGGAAACGGGTAAGAAGCCAGGAAAAATGATAGGGACGACATGCACTACGCATTGATCGGCACCAATAAAAGTTCATATAAAGTCCACCTGGAAATCATAGAGGAAATGGTCAATAATACAATTTTAGATCACATAATGGAAGGTGGTGATCCAATTTCTATTTTGAGTAGCGGAACAAAGAACGACAAAATGTTCCTATGCAAACATTGCCGCCTTGAAGAAGATTACCGGGAAGAAAAAGTGAAATTTCTTGCCTGACTAAAACGCCGGCATATGCCAGAGGATTTGGCAGCAAGTTCGAGACGGAACGATTGCTTGAAGTCTTTAAAGGCCAAAACAAGACCATTGTCGCAAAGAGATTGGAGGTCTTCCACAAGAAGATGGCAATCTCTTGTGATTGGAGTTGACGATCTCCCCATGGCCAGTCTGACAAAGGCTAAGGTAATTGCATTTTATGCCTCAAATGCGGTCAAATTTAAGATCAACAAGGTGAGAATCGGCCTAGAAGTTGAAAGGACATCAGCGACTCTTCAGAAACCCGCCTACTGGAGGACCAATGATCGAGGTCATCCAGATAAACCATCATCGGAGCGAGACGAGACGACCTATGGCACTGCTGAAAAAATAAACGCTGGTTAGATTCAGAGTGGATTAATTCAGGAACATTGGAGGGTTAAGAACAAGGCCTCTGGACTAAAACATTTTAACTACCAACTGTTCTCTGGCAATACATGGTGAGATGAAAAAACTACAACCAACTTCAGACTGCTGTCATTTCTAAGCCACTCGTCTGACAGCTGTTAAAGTTATTCCAGTGACAGCTCATTATATTGTTTACATAATGTGATAATTTTTGCAGAAAAAAAGTTATTCGTGATGGAATTCAAGCATGATTTATATTTGGCTGAAAAACCACAAGTGGCTATCGTTAGAGCAATCCAGCATTTAAATGTGAATAAATCGTTTGTGTCTCCCACCATCGGTAGTGTAGCCCGACGTCAAGGAAGCGGGCAGAAGAAACCAGCAACATCAGCAGATATGATTCGATAAATAAAGAAGCGACTTGATCGAAACCCACGTCGTGAGCTGAACATATTGCAATATTCCATTCGGCAAATATTAAAATAAGAGCTGGGACCTAAGCCATTGAAATTCCAAAAAGTGCAAAAACTTACACCGCAACAAAAAAAAAAATAGATTGAAAAGAGCTAAAGAGTTGCTTCGCTTGGCCGAAAGTGGTGAACTACTGAATTTGGGTTTCTCCGATGAGAAAACATTCGTTGTCCAGCAGTTTGTAAACAAACAAAATGATCGTGTTTACTTGCCAAAGAGGTCAGCTGAAAATGTGCACCTTCGGCTAGCCACCAGAACTCAAGCGCCGGCCATGGTGATGGTGTAGGCCGCCATAACAGCCGATGGTCGCTCTCCGCTCGTATTAACCGACCGTGGCATCAGAATAAATGCCGAATATTATCGCGAGAGTATTCTGAAGAATGTATTATAGACTTGTGCATGCAAACATTTTGGCCGCAGACTTTGGACATTCCAACAGAACTCAGCACCATCGCATTCACCACCTGCCAACCAAGAATGGTTGTAAAATGAGGTTCCTCGCCTTATTTCCAGCGCACAATGACCACCAAAATCTCCGAATATCAATCCATTGGACTATTGTGTCCGGAGTATTTTGGAAAGCAAGGTTGGCACTAAAAAATACCAAAGTGTCGATCACCTCAAGCAAGCGCTTCGCCGGGAATGGGCCAAAATACCGAAGAGCAACATTCGGGTTTCGATGGTTTCATTGGTCGTTTGAAGGCCATAATTCGTGCCAAAGGTGACCAATTCGACCAATCCAAACTTTTTCTAAAATTTGATGCAGAGCAATATTCGGGCAGTGTGTTACCGGTTTCATTGGCCGAGGCCATAATTCGTGCCAAAGGTGACCAATTCGAAAAAATCTAAACTTATTCTAAAATTTGATGCTATTTCTGACATTTTTGCTTCAATTCAGTAATTTAAAAAAATTTAAAAATTAAAAATATACAGTTTTTTATCTTACCCTGTATTTTTTGGGCCATTTCAGAATAATACTTTTAGAAGATCCTAAATCTGCATAATTTTACTCCACTCTCTTTACTGCTGACTCCTATAGTTGAGCTTTTTGTAATGTCTGAGAAAACGAAATATAGGTGGCGCCCAACTCTTTTGATTTCATCGTTTTATAATTTCTGGGGGATAATACAATTATATCCTTTATATATTGTGGAGATCAAAGTTACACATGGCCATTAATCATATCAGGTGGATTTTTTTTTATATTTTGTTGCTGCCATTATACATTACCCTGTAATGGGTTATCCATCTCATACATCCGCCAACTTGTTCCTGTGTTAAATTTAACACTCCACCCTAACGTACATTTCAAGCATCATCCGTCTCGAACACACAATTGCCAGGAGACGCAGTTGCAGTTGAGACTAAGTTGCGTTTACAACTACTATTATTATGAGAAATAACAACAACATCAACAACAACTAAAATGGAACATTAGGCTCAAGTACTGTACACATGGTAATTCTTGGATGTTCTTCCCCCTACATATTTGGTGTTGCTGTTGTTGTTGTTACATGAATTGTTGTAAGCGACAAGAACATCATTATCCCAATTCTGACTCTTCTGTTGTTAGCTGCTCCAAGCCGAACAATGGGTAAGTGGTGGCGATGGCATAGCATTACCATGGAAGAATAGTCAATGATGCTACTGCCAGCTTCTCCCTGTCGCTCTCCACTTCTGGATGTTAACTTCACACAACAGATTCATCAGACCAAATCTCACAATCAGACAATCATCGTCAGCATCATCATCATCATTAGTCATCTGTCGCAGAAGTGACAGGCTGAAAAGTGCACTTGTTCCATTTTAGTATTTTTTGTCGTTGTTTCTTTTGTTGTAAAATTTATGTTTTTGTTGTTGTTATAGTTTGCATGTGTAAGACCATGCCTTGAGTATTCTTATTTTCTGGAATATAAGTATTTCGAATAAAGAAAAAAAAACAAATTCCGCAGATTATGGCCATTCATATGTGGCAGTAATTAAATTGCTAATGGATATTTGAGGGGAGGATGAATAAAACACGAGTGGGGATTTCGGAAAAAAATTTCACCAATTCTTCATTCGAAAAATGAAATAATCCACAAATTATACCCTCAGACATATGGCTAGAGAGGGTATATATCATTTGATACGAACAAAACGGTTTTAGACCCTAGGCCTCTTTGGACCGAATCCGTTTCAGGACTTTTGGAGCCGATCCAGCGACGTGCGTCCGTCCGTCTGTCTGTCTGGTTGGCTGGTGTGAACGATAACTCTCGAAGAGAGTGTGCCATTTTGTCCAAACATGGTACATCGTATTATTATCTTCAAACTTAGGTCGAGTTCGGAGATAGACAATACAGGTTCACTCCTTCCGGTATCTCCCCCACAAAAGGTCAAAATTTCCAAAGAAAATATTTTACAGCACAGGGAGAGAAATGATTATCCGATATTGCTCCAACTTTGCAAATCCTAATATTTGCATTAGTGATAAGTCAGATGCGAAAAAGGACAATATCGGTTCACTCCAACAAATATCTCCCCTACAAGGGTCAATATTTTGAATAATTATAACTCATGTAAAAAGAATCCGATTGTCCTCAAATTATATTATTTTTATAAACCCAAGGTCTGGTGTGAAGATGGAATATATCGGTTCATTCCTTCTGGTACCTCCCACACAAAGGGTCAAATTTTTGATGGGTGTGAAGATAAATTGGAAAGTTAAATTGGATGTTAACAGAACACAGTCACTTAACAGAGCTCTGTTAAGGACTTAACAGAGCTTTGTTAAAGACTGAGTAAAAAAGAAAATTTTGAAAAATATAATTATTTGTTAATTATTATATTAAAATTTATTACTTCGGTAATAAAAATTGCTTGAATACAAATTAAATAAATACTATGCAGCACCAACTATAGAACAAACCGTTTCAGACACCCGAATTGGGTCATATCTTTATTATGATGTAAAAAAACCGAATGGACCACTGTGCAAAGCCTATAAAACCTGCGCGAATCAAACTAGGCTTAAATGAAAGGTCTCTCCGAGCACTTTCAGCTCATATATAGGTTATAGTCCAACACCGTTTCAGAGACCCAAATTGGACCCATCCTTAATAATAATAAGGTCCTAACAGATTGAACCACTGTGCACTGTGAAATATCCAAGCTCCTAAAACGCGAACTTAACATCCGATTCCATTCAGACTTGGTACATCTCAAGCACCTTGTAATATTTATATCAGACTTATTTCAAAATATAAATTGGACAATATTAGCCAACTGCTTCGGAACCTCTCCCATAAATGGTCAACAGTTAAAAAAATCTTAACTCAAGACTAGGGGTATACATCTGTCGGCTATCCCCACTGCTACTAATTAACTTACTTTGACTTGCTAAAATCCCGTTTAAAGAGATTCCTTAAGAATATTTTGGAAAAGGACCAAAAAGACCCCTTCTATGACTCGCTTGATGGTTAAAAATTTCCTCCTAAATAATCCTTGTAATTATGTCGATAATATTGCCAAAGGATATTACGTCTTCGTCTTCGAATTGAAAATTCATTTTCGCTAAAAATTTTGGTTTCACTCACTCTTAACAAATCCGTTCTTACCATTGGCCATTGGTCCACTAGTTTTGGAATTTATTTTAATTAAAACAATTCTCAAAACAAGCTTAAGTTCTATATTAAAAAAAGCCAATTGTTTTAAATCAGCCATAAATCTTAGACTAACCTTAAGCAAAAGCCATCCATTCTTTTTTTGGCTACTAGGAACTACACTCTCTCACAGTCAGCAACTGTAATTCGCCAGAAAACCAACAAGAAGAAATAGATAAAGGAGGTGGAAAATGAAGAAAAAAAGCCACAAACTTTTCAAGTTAACAAATTTAACCGCATTTGTTTATTTCTGTGTATTTTTTATTGGCTGCAGGGTTCTCTTCCTTCCTCAGACTGTGGCTCAAAGACAAAGAGAGAGAGAGAGAGAGAGAGAGCCAGGGGGAATCAAGGAGTGAATCCAAACGACAACAACTTAGTGCCACAAAATGTATCAGCAACTGCTGGCACTGTTGTAACTTCGATAGCAAAAAACGGACAACTACTCTATTGCAGCAAAAACAACAACAAGGACGACGACAACAACACAGCAACACGAAGACATTGCTTACCAAGCAAACTAATTGCTGGCTGCTGCTGCCTGCTATCGCTAGTTAAAAATCTTACAAAACAAATTTTTATTTTAATGTTAACAACAAAGTCAAAACAAACAAGAGTAATACTATCAACAACAACAAAAACAACAACAACCACAATAAATAACAACATCTGGTCAAAAATGCAATAAAAAGTAACTAAATGTTTTTTTTTTCTTTGCCAGCAGTTCCGAAAATTTTGGTAGTTTAGATTTGTAGCATTTCCAAAAAAAGACGAGGTATGGAAAAGTGGGGAAGGTTGGACTTAAGAAATTCAAGTTTGCCTGTGTACCAAGGAGAACAATGGCCGAATTTTTATAGAAGAATGAAACTACAACCCATTGGATTAGAAGAATATCAAAATATTCTAATGCTTAAAAATTGATCCATAGGGTTTTGTATATAGAAGGCAATATTAGTCAAATCGTGTCTTTTCTATTATTATTATTATTATTATTATTATTATTATTATTATTATTATTATTATTATTATTATTATTATTATTATTATTATTATTATTATTATTATTATTATTATTATTATCATTATTATTATTATTATTATTATTATTATTATTATTATTATTATTATTATTATTATTATTATTATTATTATTATCGGGAACAAAAAAGAGCTTTCGTGACGTTACCCGTAATGGAAGCCAACAGAATCCTGGAAACAAAACGGTTGAAGGTTGGAATGACAAGCTGCATAGTGAAGTACAGAGAAGAAACTAAACGCTGTTACAGATGTTTTGGTTCCGGACACAAGCAGTATGAATGCAAAGGGCCTGACAGAAAGAGTATGGATCTGTGCATCCGCTGCGGAGAAAAGGGGCACAAACTTAAACAGTGCAAAAACAAACCAAAATGTTGCATATGCGTCGAACAAAAGAAAAATAACTTGGAGCACCTTCCTGGATCCCGGAGCTGTCCCTCAAGTAAACAGCAGTAGCTATGAAAATCCTACAGCTTAATATGCATCGAGGAAAAATCGCTGACGCTATCCTTCCGCAAATAATTAGAGAGCAGGAAGCAGAAATCATGATTATCAGTGAACAATACTCACCAAAAACATGCGGATTGTGGTTCGAGGATGAATCAAAGACAGCTGCCATATGGATTACCGATAAGAAGACCATGAGCCCAAGAAACGAAGGAAAAGGAAATGGTTACGTCTGGACACAGTTCGTCGATGTAACAATTATAAGCTGCTACCTTACGCCCAGTGACTGTATAGAGGAATTTCAATCGAAACTTAACGCGATAGAAGATACTGCCAGGGACATCGATGGGTTCATTATTATAGCAGGAGATTTCAACTCTCAAGCAATAGAGTGGGGCTCAGGAGTAACAAACTCAAGGGGCAGACGAATATTAGACATGATGGCCAGATTAGGTCTTGTGGTCGCAAATGTGGGATGTTCCCCAACATTTAGACGACCGGGCTGCAATGGTACCATACCTGATATCACACTGGTATCGGAAAATTTGGCGAGCAAAATTATTAATTGGAAAGTCCTCGAGATTTATACGGCAAGTGATCACCAATATATCTCCTATACCGTTCAAGCAACCAGAGAAGCCACAACACAAAAGGCACGAGAAGGTACTCGAAAATGGAATGCAAAAAGGTTAGATAGATCCGCTCTAATAGCAGAAATAGACAGGCAAAGTGAAACATTATCATTAGAGGGTACTGCAACTGAAGTGGTGGGCAGAACCATGCAAGTAATAACCAAAGGGTGCAACAAGTCTATGCCGAAGCTAAAAACCCTGGGTGCTGGTAAACCGCCAGTATATTGGTGGAATAGCCAAGTCGACGAATTAAGAAGGATTTGCCTCAGCCGAAGAAGGAAGTTTACAAGAGCTAAACGTAGAGGCCCTGCAAACATAGA
>NW_026712347.1:3914885-3938660 GCF_030504385.1 Musca domestica
GATTTGGCCACGTGAATTTCAGCTTTTTAAAAGATATGATAAAAGAAAAGGCAGTACGAGGAATCAAAATTAAGGATATTGGTGATCAGCTTGAGTGTGTAACGTGTGCAAAAGGGAAAATCTGTGTGAAACCCTTCCCTCAAATGACGGATAATTGCGCAAAAGAAGTGTTGGAAATAATACACAGCGACCTTTGTGGTCCAATTAATGTAAGTTCGAATGCTGGTTCTAGGTATTTTGCTACATTCATAGATGATTATTCGAGGTATATTGTCATTTATTTCCTAAAATCGAAAGATGAAGTTTTCAACGCATTTAAGAATTTTAAAGCGCAAATCGAAAAGCAAACTGGTAAGCGTATAAAATGCCTAAGAACAGATAATGGACGTGAGTATCTGAATCGAGAGTTTGACAACTTCTTACAAGAACATGGAATAAGGAGGCAGTTGACTGTTCCCTATACGCCACAACAAAACGGTGTCGCCGAAAGAGCTAATCGAACATTAGTTGAAATGGCAAGGACCATGTTGATACATTCGAATTTGGCAGAGTCTTTTTGGGCAGAAGCGGTAAGAACAGCTTCGTATATAAGGAACCGGACAACAACGAAATTTTTAAGAAGTAAGACACCATTTGAAGTCCTACATGGCTACAAACCCACGGTCGGACATTTTAAAATTTTCGGATCAAAGGCCATAGTACTTAACAAGAACAAATCACCAGGTAAATTTGCACCCAAAGGAATTGAATGTATAATGATTGGATACAGCGAAGAAAGTAAAGCCTATAGATTATATAATCCTAAAAATGGCAAGATTATCGTCGGAAGAGACGTGGTATTTTTTGAAAATACATTTAATGAACATTCAGATGTCAGTAGCGAACCCAGTGCGTTAATTTTTGGTTATGGTGGTGCAAATTTAGGGGAGTCAAGTGATTGTCAAGAAAGATATATTGATTTCCAAGAAGGGGAGGACGAGTTTATTAGAACTCAAATGGTACCAGAAGCCATTTCTCAAGAAGGAGAAAATGAAGAAATGCGTCCGGAAGAAACAGAAGTACTTCACGAGGAAAGTGAACCAATTGAAAGTGCCCAACCTGAAAGAAACATAGAAGCTCAGCCGGTAAGAAAAGGGCGTGGAAGACCGCGAATTTTACGCGATGGTGGTCGAGGAAGACCAAGGAAGCTTTACAATGAACTGAATGCATTGGGTAAGTGTGAAATTGAAACCCCAGAAAATGCAGAACAAGCTTTAAATGGGCCATTTGGAAAAGAATGGGAAGAATCTATGAAGGCAGAATTCGATTCTTTAATAAAAAACAATACGTGGGACTTAGTGGATTTGCCTAAAGGTCAGAAGACTATCGGTTGCAAATGGGTTTACGCCGTGAAACGAGACAAAGACGGAGGTATTGAAAAATTGAAATCTAGATTGGTGGCAAAGGGATGCAGTCAGAAATATGGGATTAATTACAAAGAAACATTCTCGCCAGTGGTTCGATATGCTAATATAAGATTGGTAATCGGGTTAGCTGTTGAACATGGAATGTACCTGCACCAGCTAGATGTGAAGTCGGCATACCTCAACGGGGATTTACACGATACGGTATTTATGAAGCAGCCACCTTATTTCGAGAATCAGAAATACCCTGATAAGGTATTGAAACTCAATAAGTCACTTTATGGTTTAAAGCAGAGCGGCCGAGAATGGAATGCGAAATTAGATAATGTGCTGAAAAGTTATGGATTTGCACCATGTTTATCTGAACCATGTATCTACACAAAACAACAACACGGAATTTATAACGTAATTGTAGTCTACGTTGATGATTTAATTGTTGGAAGTAACTCGCTGCATGAGTTGAGCAAGACAAAGAAAATGCTTGCTAGTGAATTTGAAATTGTTGATGGTGGCGAACTGTCATACTTTCTAGGCATGGAGTTTAACCGTGAAGGAGATCTTGGTCCAATAACAATATCACAAAAGCAATATATATTGGATATATTAGAACAATACAGTATGTTGGAATGTAAAGAAGCATCAACACCATTGGATCCTGGATTTAAAGTAAATTGCAATAATGAAGACTGCAGGCGAATAGAAAAACTAGATTATCAATCAGCCATAGGAACTCTTATGTATTTGGCATTGTCTACTCGCCCGGATATACTTTTTTCAGTAGTAAAGTTATCACAAATGAACTGTGATCCACATTCGGAGCACGAGACAGCTTATAGACATATTATCAGATATTTGAAAAAGACTATAAATTACAAGCTGTGCTACGAGAAAACAGGAAAGTTTTGTGGATGCTGATTGGGCTGGAGATGCGGTGGATAGAAAATCATTTTCTGGATACGTGTTTGTTATAGCAGGTTGTGTATTTGCTTGGAGTGCGAAAAAGCAAAATGTGGTATCGTTGAGCACAACCGAAGCCGAGTACATCGCCATGTCAGGAGCTGCAACTGAAGCTGTGTATATTCAAAAGGTGTTATCTGAGTTGAATTTTTCTCAAGAAGGTCCTATAGCAATGTACAACGACAATCAAAGCGCACAATGTCTTATCAGAAATCCTACATATCATGCAAAGAGCAAGCACATTGCAATCAAGTACCATCACATTCGGGACATGGTATCTAAAGGAGAAATTGATGTCAAATATATACCGACCAATGAAATGATGGCAGATATTCTTACTAAGAATTTGTGCAAAGTAAAACATTATAAGTTTGTTAATTCTATGGGGCTTCTTGAAATAATTTAATTATATAAAAAGAGAATAGAGTTAAAATTGTGTTGAGAAGGAGTGTTGAAAATATGCAACACAATTGTTAAAGTAACGTAGTATGCGTTGTTTGAAAGTATGATGAAATGTTTATGTTTTTTCTCTGTTTGCAACTTAGTAGCCTTTGCCCAATACATATTTTCTGGTTTGATATTACATTGTAATTGTTTTTCCAATTTAGTCTCTATTGAATTTTCTTTCCGTCAACATTAATAAATATTCTATTTAAAGTTTGTCTGTGTGTTTGTTTTTCTGCCAGCTGCCTTAGAGGATTTCCAATATTATTATTATTATTATTATTATTATTATTATTATTATTATTATTATTATTATTATTATTATATTATTATTATTATTATTATTATTATTATTATTATTATTATTATTATTATTATTATTATATTATTATTATTATTATTATTATTATTATTATTATTATTATTATTATTATTATTATTATTATTATTATTATTATTATTATTATTATTATTATTATTATTATTATTATTATTATTATTATTATTATTATTATTATATTATTATTATTATTATTATTATTATTATTATTATATTATTATTATTATTATTATTATTATTATTATTATTATTATTATTATTATTATTATTATTATTATTATTATTATTATTATTATTATTATTATCATTATTATTATCATTATTATTATTATTATTATTATTATTATTATTATTATTATTATTATTATTATTATTATTATTATTATTATTATTACTATTATTATTATTATTCTTTTTTTTATTTAATTATGTGTTTTCGTGTCATTAACAAATTTGTCAAAGGCTTAGGGCAGTTCGATGCCAAAATTTCAAATTGTTACCGATTTATTCACAATATGTGGCTATTGGTGTATGGTATTCTTTCCAAAATATGGACCTCAATACATGCAACTAAGATCAACAGCTAAATAGGATACATTTCTCTAAATCAATAGATGTTATCGCTTTAATAAAAGGGCTCTGGCTGAGAGTTTAGATCTGTAATGTTTTCTGAAAGCACTGCCAGTTTTCACGCTTTTCCCAGGACCTCTTGACTACCTAGTTCATTATATCCATAATATATATTTATTTGAAAGACACCAATTTTGCTGTTTATCATAGTTCCACATATCGGGTCCGTGCGGTTTTAGGTGTTTGAAGACCTAGTCGGAAGTGGTTGCAAATTCATGCTACAAAAGTATAATAGGTTCAGAACTTGGAATGACACCCATAAAACAAAATACACCAAATATTTCTAATTTGAGGAAATCGTTAGGAATTTTTGCCTCGAACTGTATTTGCTGTGACGAAAATCCCCTAACTGTAACCTCCGTTATATGGCAACAGATGGAATATATAATTTAATACGACCAAAGCGTGCCACATCGAAATGATGATTTTAGACCCTAGGTCTCTTCGGACCAAATCCTTTTCAGGACATTTGGAGTCGATCTAGCGATGTCCGTCCGTTCGTCTGTCTGTTTGTCTGTGTGGCTGGCTGGTGCACACCATAACTGTCGAAGGGGTGTCCGATTTGGTCCTAACTTGGTACATCGTAATATTATTAATAAACTTTGATCGAGTTCGGAGATGGGCAATATCGGTACACTCCTTCTGGCACCTCCTCCTAAAAATGTCAAAATTAAAAAAAAAAAAAATACAACACAGAACATTTGCATTAGTGCAAGGTCAGGTGCATAAATGGACAATATCGGTGCGGTCCATCAAGTACCTCCCCACAAAGGGTCAGGTCATTTTGATTAATTATAGCTCTCATAAAATGTTATATATGAGGGTCCGATTGTCAAATTAGATATATCACAATATTTTTATTTGCCCAAGGTATTGTGTGAAGCTGGTCCACCCCTTCTGGTACCTTCCCCACAAACGTTCAAAATTTTGAATACTCATAAACCTCATAAAACGCGAAATTAACATTCGATTTCATTCAGACTTGGTACATCTCAATATTTCCATCAATACAAGATCTGTTAAAAATATGGTAGGGATCGGACCATTCCTTCTGGTACCTCCCCCACAAATGGTCAAAGTTTTGAATAACCAAAACGATCATAAAATCCGAAATAAGCATCCGGGTTTCCTCATATTTCACACATTCCGTTATTTTTGCTAATAAAAGATATGCTGTGAGGATTGGATGTGTCGGTCCACTCTATCTGGTACCTCCTCCACAAACGGTCAACATTTTGAATAAGTATGACGCTCACAACAGGCGTAATTAGCATCTTGAGAGGCATATAATTATGCCTCTCAGAAAATGCAAGCATCCGGTTATCTCCAAGTTTCACACATCCCAATATTTTTATTAAAAATATCTAGTATGAAGAATACGATATATCGGTCCACTTCTCCTAGTACCTGCCCCACAAAATGTTTAATAACATATCTCTCATAAAATGTGTTTCGTACCATCTCTCGTTACCGTGATACTGTAAGCGTAGCCCGACGTAAAGGAAGTGGACGGAAGAGAACAGCAACATCAGCCGAAATGGTTCGAAAATTAAAAAGCGGCTTGATCGAAACCCGCATCGCAGTGACCGAAATATGGCTCGTAGGCTGAACATATCGCAGTATTCCATTCGGAAAATATTGAAAAATGAGCTCGGGGTAAAGCCATTGAAATTCCATAAAGTGCAAGAACTAACACCACAACAGAAAGAAAATAGACTCAAAAGCGGTAAAGAGTTGCTTCGCTTGGCCGAAAGTGGTGAACTGTCGAATTTGGTTTTCTCGGATGAGAAAACATTCGCTGTCCAGCAGTTTGTAAACAAACAAAATGATCGTGTTTACTTGCCAAAGAGGTCAGCTGATAATGTACACCTTCGGTTGGCCACCAGAACTCAAGCGCCGTCCATGATGATGGTGTGGCCCACCATAACAGCCGATGGTCACCCTCCGCTCATATTAATCGACCGTGGCATCAGAATAAATGTCGAATATTACCGCGGAAATATTCCGGAGGGTGTATTAAAGCTTTGGGCACGCAAACAATTTAGCCGCAGACTTTGGACATTCCAACAGGACTCAGCACACGCCACCCAAGATTGGTTACAAAATGAGGTTCCTCGCTTCATTTCCAGCGCACTACCAAAATTTCCGGATACCAATCCGTTGGACTATTGTGTCTGGTGTATTTTGGAAAGCAAGGTTGGCATTAAAAAATACCAAAGTGTAGATTACAAGCTAGCGCTTCGCCGGGAATGGGCCAAAATACCGCAGAGCAACATTTGGGCAGCGTTTGATGGTTTCATAGGACGCTTGAAGGCCATAAATCGTGCCAAAGGTGACCAATTCGAACAAATCTAAACTTATTCTAAAATTTAATGCTATTACCGACATTGTTTGCTTTTATTAAATAAAATTTGAAAAATGTAAAAATTATGGCGTTTGGCTTTGTTGCAGTTTTTTTTTCTCTCGCCTGTATAGCTCGAATATATCATTGGCTTCTATATATCTGAGAAAAGTTCCATCCCCATCCCCATCATAGATTTCTCTAACTTAACACCATGCCCCCACCATGCTAATAAAATAAAAAATAATTTACTTTTGTTCGGTGTGTTACCATTTAGTTTTGGTTCGTGGTAGTCAATTTTTCGCACACAGCTGCAGCAGCACAGCAGCTCGTCGTGTTTTGTTATTAAACGGAAAATGCCTGATTGCGATTTATTTTCTTTTGATTTTTTCGTTGGTGCTGTTGTTTTGGGTTCTCGTTTTTTGTTGGTAGACGTTTTGTTTGATGTTGTTGGCATGGGGTTCAGTAAATTAAAATAAAATTTAATGGTTTCATTTCGAACGAAGAAAAAATGAAATAAACAGCAAAAGCAACGACGACGACTTTATTTCATTCCATTAGGGTTTTTTGTAGGAAATGGAGACGGGGATGCCCCGAAAAATGAGAGGGGAAGAGAGGAGAGAAGTGGTAACGTTGTTTCAGTTAATGTTTGGCAGTAACAAAAGTAACTTCGTTTTGATGAATGTGGAAGAAGAAAAGACGCTGTTCTTTTGTTGGAAGAGAAGGAGATATGAAGAAAAAGTGGCAATTTTTCTGTGAGGGGTTGTGTGGAGGGTTTAAGAATTAAAATTTAATTAGTTTTTAATTCAATAGAAAGATAGTAGTTCTAGTCAATTATAGTAAGAAGTCTAATTTTGGGAAATGGTAAATGATGGAGAGTGAAAGAGGTTAAACTCTTTTTCAATGTTAAATTGGGTTGCGAAACGATGAATAAGGCGGCTTTCCAGTTGTCACTCTTATGCCTTGATAAAAAATACTTATATCGAAGATAATATTGTTGTGCTTTCTAAAATCTATAATAATACATTTTTGAGTATAGTACCTAACTGAAACCCTGGACCTTGTTAACAAAAATTGGGTGTTCGATATAGCCCACCAAGGATCCTTATTTATTTTTTTGTTTTCATTATTTATTACAAATATTCCTTATGTTTTTTATTCCCACCTTACTCTCCATATATTTCCTCTTCCTATACAACAAAAGTCTCTGAAAATTTGCAATAATTTCCTTGACGTGTGCTTAGAACAATGAATAATTAATTATTCTCTGGTAAACTTCTCTGACATGTGCTAAACATTGCGAACTTACTGTGGCTTCTCTGGGTAACAAAATAATTAATTTTGAATTTTCATTACCTGCAAAGAAAAGAATAAAAAATTTATTAATAATTTGTTTTTGGTAAAAGAAAAAAAAATATGAATAAAAATTCAATTGTTAGAATTTCTTATCGATAAATATAATGTCAAAGGAGGACTCAAGCCATATCACTTAAAAATAGGTAAAACAATGTTCACCACATCTTACAAAAAAACTTGGAAGATTTCATAGAATAACCGAATAATGCATAGCAAGGTAATATAAGCAAAACTTCCTTCGGCATTCTGACTGACTTAACGATTCATCAACGACCAGACGAAACAGCTAAAGCTAGAATCTTGCGATTTTGGGTCATGGTCTTTATTTGGCTAGGTTTTTTGAAAGTTCGAAATAACTAAAAGCTACGAAATGTACCAAAAAGTACTAAACATGATACCCTTTGTATTTGACGAACCAGTAGAATAAAAATAAATTTGGAATTAGGGTCACTGATGGAGTTCATGATGGATATTCCAAAGGAAAATTCGCACAACAGGGCGAGATAAAAAACAACTGCAACAAACTTCAGACTTCTATAATTTCTAAGCCACTCGTCCGACAGCTGTTAAAACAAGTAAAAAAGTATTTGTCGGTTATGCCGACAAATATATACTCTCAGCCAATGTTCGATTATTTAAAAATATTTTGACTTCTGTTATAATTATTCAAATGTTTAACCCCTTATGCAGTAGGTTCCGAAGGAATGGGCCAATATTGGCCATTTCGTATCGGACCTAAAAAAATAATAAATAAATATTGCGACGTTCTAGGTTGGACTGTGTGTTGTGTTGATGGAATTATTGGGATGAACCAAGTCTTAAATGGAATCGGAGGCCAATTTCGCTTTTCTATAAGCTTCATGAATATTCAAAATTTTCACAACGAATCTTTTGTTTGTGGAAATAATCGTATGTGCGAAATACAAAGAGAACATGATGCTTATTTCGGATTTTATAAACGCTTTGGTTATTCACCCCTTTGCAGGGGTGGTACCGGAAGGAATAGTCCGATCTTTAGCTTTTAATAGATCTTGTGTCGAAAGAAATATTCAGATGTGCCAAGTCTAAATGGAATCTGATGTTAATTTCGAGTTTAATGAGCAATTTCGACCCTTTGTGGGGAGGTACCAGAAGGAAAGGACCGATGTATTCCATCTTAACACCATACCTTGGGTTATTATAAATATTGGGATGAGCGAAATTTGAAGAGAATCGGACTCTTACATCACATTTTATAAGAGTTGTAATTATTCAAAATTTTGGCCATTTGTGGGGCAAGTACTTAATGGAGTGGACTGATATTGTCCATTTTCGCACCTGACCTAGCACTGACGCAAATATTAGGATTTGTAAAGTTGAAGCAAACTAGGTTTATTGTTTCTCTTTCTGTGCAAAAAATATTTTTTGAAAATTTCGACCTTTTGTGGGGGAGGTAGCTTGGGTTAATAAAATTATTGGGATGTGTTAAATTTGAAGACAATCGGACTCTTACATCACATTTTATAAGAGTTGTAATTATTAAAAATGTTGACGCCTTGTGAGGGAGGTACTTGATGGAGTGGACCGATATTGTCCATTTTCACACCTGATGTTGCACTGATGAAAATATTAGGATTCGCAAAGCTGGAGAAAAATCAGATTATCCGTTCTCTTTCTGTGCGATAAATTATTTTCTTTGAAAATTTTGGCATTTTGTGTTGGAGGTGCCGGAAGGAGTGAACCGATAGTGCCCATCTCCGAACTCGATCTAAGTTTGACAATAATATTACGATGTACCAACTTTGGATCAAATCGGATATTCCCTTCGATCATCTCAAGCAAGTGCTCCGCGGGGAATGGGCCCGGGCTGCGTGTGATGGTTTCATTGGCCATTTATAGGCCATAATTCGTACCAAAGGTGACCAATTCGAACAAATCTAAACTTATTGTAAAATTTGATACTATTTCCGAAAAATTTTGCTTTTATTCAAAAAAAAAAAAAAAAAAAATAAAAATTATGGCGTTTGACTTTGTTGCAGTTTTTTTTATCTTACCCTGTACAGCAGAATTCTTAGGGGATTTTAAGCCACTGCTTCTAATCAAACCTGTAAATCTAAATTACACATCGTAAATAATTTTACGAAGCCTACTCTCCACTCTTTTGTTTTATGTGAAAGCGCTCGTGAGTACTCCTGTGAGAAAAATAAGAGTGGAGGTCAAAATGTTCGAAATAGACAAAGAATTTACTCCAAGCGTACTCGCTCTTATTCGAGTGGCATAGAAAAATGTAAAAAACTTAATTGTTTTTCTGTACCCAGAAGTACTTCCGCTCGAGTTTGATAGAGTCGCACTCTCTATTCGAATTTGAGTGAGCATTTCGGAGCTCTGCTATCAACTCGCTGATTTATACGCAAACTTTTTAATATGTACAGGGTTGCCCATATTCGACGGACCTTTGGGCCCTTTGGACCCATTCCAATCGACGAGGCTTGTCCGCAGGCAACATTCTTTGCGTCAATTGAATTTTGTACGGGAACAAATGCAAATCAATGCGAATAATCCGTTGTAAAGTGGACCGAGCCATGCCCAACTGCTGAGAACGGCGTTTTTGGGATGTTCTTGGGGACCTCTCAACACTGGCTCGTACGGCAGCGATATTCTTGGCCGATCGCCTTGGTCGACTTTTATATGACCTCTTCGGATTAGAAAGAGCCCTTCCAGTCGAAAATTTTTCGTATAAACGCTTAATGGTGTTCTTAGAAGGCGCACTTCTCACATTTTTTTCACAATTGACTTCTTCTGTTGAATGTAAATTTCAACTATTTCAGAGCGCTCGCGTGGCGTGTATTGGTTCATGGTAAAAATCTGCTTGGACTGACGCTTCAAACGCGGTATGTCATTAAGCGATGTGACATCTGTGTCAAAAGTTATGGGGTTGCCAGATGGGTCCGTCGAATATGGACAACCCTGGATCTCCAATTTTGTATTTTTGCTTTATTTGTTATTTTGACATTAGTTAAGTCCCCTTTGTGACCATTTGTGGGATGGCTCGTATCTTGACATCCTCTTGAAATATATCAACTTGAACTAGTACGTGAACTATACGACTCTGAAGGCCTGTATGTCGTTTTTTCTTTGTTTCAATTGTTTTAAAACGAGAAAAAATTATTCCTTATCGTCACAAATATTCGTAGGAAAAGTGCCCTTATTCCAACTCAGACCTGTTCGCAAATCTTTGCTTCCATCTCTTAACTTAGCAAAAAAAAAAAAAAAAAATATTTCTCATAGGAGTTATTTTCCACGCCAATTTTCTTTCTCCCTACCTAAATCCCAAACAGATTACCGTATCCATTTCAATGCCATTGCGAGATCATTCCAACATAAAATAATTGTTTCACAAAAAATAATTTTCCAAATATTTTCACGTTATTAGCGAACACAAACAACAACAAAAACAAAACGTGGAATGAAAATGATATGCCATTACTGAAGAATTTAAATTTTCCTCTTTTTGAATTCAACAGAGCAGAGTAGGCCTCCCAAGGCCTGAGTTTTATTTATTGCAGCTTATTAATGATCAGGCATTATTGACTGCGTCAGAGTGGCGCATTGATGCGATGCACTTCGAACGAAAGTGCACAGCAAAACATAAAGTTAATGATAATGTTAAGAAGAAATGAAGAGAAAAATAGAAGAAAAAAAAACAAAGAACAACTACCGTTAAAAGCACTTATGACGCTGATGATAATGATGATGACGAAAGAATTAATGATTGTGAACAACGAACGAACGAGCATCTAGCCAAGAACCCGTGAAGTGCAAGAAAATCTATTAACCAAACGTTGATTGCATGGCTAGCCGTTAAGACGAACGAGCAGCTAAACAAACAATTCAAAAAGTACCATCCATTAACGGTGATCAAGGATCGTGAGCATCGGAAACAACCTAGCGTCTATAGGCCCCTCAGCAAAACGGTATGGTTTCTTATGCTGCTGCTGCCAAGTTCGAAAAGTGTCCCCCTTGCTATTTTGTGGCCGGTAATGAATGAATGATTACGTTATGGGATCCGTGACATCCATTAGGAGGCTGTTGTTGAACACCAGTGGCTGGCAGCTGGCATCAGGTTAAACAGGTAATAATAATTTCCAATCTTGTCAGCTTTGACCATTGAATGCTTAAAGAATTATTATTAAAATCAATTAATATGTAACCAGTATTAACTTAAATTGTTGGTTGAAAATCGCAATTGGCAAATTGTCTTGTGATTGAGATTAGGGGTGTTCAAGGGAGATTTCGACCCAAGAAGAGAAATTTTTAGAAACTTGACTCAATCTTTCTAAAAAAAAAACCAAATGAGGCTTTTAAACCTGATTCAGTGTG
Organism: Musca domestica; assembly: GCF_030504385.1. Lineage (NCBI taxonomy): Eukaryota > Metazoa > Arthropoda > Insecta > Diptera > Muscidae > Musca > Musca domestica. The sequence goes on from NW_026712347.1 coordinate 3,926,716, forward strand.
GTGGTCAAATCTGTGATACATGCGATGGTAGTACATTAAGCGATCATCATCGCAAAGAGCTTTGGGTGGCAGTTGCTTCCATCTTTGTATGTTGGGGAGTTCCTCTTGGTAATTCAGAAATTGTACCATTATCCGTTATTCTACGTGTCGGTTTTTTTCTAGGAAGTTAAGCGCATTACGCATCATAAAAACGACGATCCGGCTGAAATCCATTGAGTTAGGTGTTCTTGTTGGTCGTATAAAAATTCCGCTGTCATCAATCGTTGGCCGCATTCCTAAACACGATATCAATGTCCTTCTTTCCCATATCCTTATTCTTTCAATTTGAGCCGAAGAAATATCAGTCTAAGCAGCAAGGAGGAATAGGTTATTATCAGCCGGATAACTATAAGCAATTTTACATCCGACGGTAGTACTCCTCGCATACGGAATAGCCTCCGGTGGTCGTAATTCATATTTGTGGCCTTTGACGGCAGATGTCAAATCTTTCACGCAGGATGATTCCAAGGTATTTCATCCTATCGGAAGTTCCAATTAGTTGGTAGCCACCCTTGATCGAAGGGATGTATATCCGAAAGTTTTTTGCTGTGGACTACCTTAAATTTACCTTAGAACCGCATAGAATTAAATGAAACTATATATTTACAGTTATATTATTACTGAGCTATGTGCTTTTCCACACCTATAGCAGAAAAATTTCCGGACTTCTACTGGACAGTCCATAAAAACATGACCCTTTTCTCGGCAGTTCCAGCAGATAATTGGAACTCTAATTTGGTTTTGCAACCGAATAGCTGACAATTCTTCACCAATATTCTCTTCCGGTACTTCTACAGGTTTTTCATACATTTCATTAACTTGGCGGATAGGTCGCTGGGGAAACGTTACTGCTCTACTTTTCCCGCCTAGGGAAATTTCTCTTGGCTTCAATACATTCTATACGAAGCTGTTCAACTGACGAAATGGTCATCTGATAAACATGCCGTTTTATATCTTCATGTATATTCCCCTTTAGGATCTTAATCATTTCGTACTCATAAATGGGTTGAAGTAATCTAGATCGCAAAATTCCTATCTCGTGAAAATAGCTATGGATGCTTTCATTGGGCCTTTGTTTCCTTTCTAATAAGTCCCTGAGTATGTCAAATTTAGATGGGGCGGGGTTTGATACTGGATTATAAGAGCTTCTTTTTGAGTCCCACCCAATCGGTGTATATATTACTTTGCCTATGCAACCAATACCATTCTCGAGCTTGACCAGAAACTAGAAAGGCGAAATCCCTCAACACTTCAGACCACGGACTGTTATGTTGAGCCTGCATTATTTCTAACAGCTTAATAAAATCCATAACCCTTAAGCCTTTCGCGTCACCGCTAAAATTCAAACCCAGTCTATCAACTCGTATTCTTAGTGGTTCTTCTCTAAATATATTTGTTATCGGGACAGTAAATTGATCGGATAATGGAGTTTGGCTAGCACTAGGAAATTGTATAATTGGCTGTATATTCCTGTATTGGCATTACTATTTTAATTAGAATTTGCGGCTACAGTAGCCGTTAGGGGTACATTTAACTGTTTACGCACTGTGTCCGATAGTTCTTTCATACCTTTCGACAAAGAATATATAATTTTTTTTAACACCCGATATTTCCGTTTCGACAATTTTTTTAACTTTATCTTCCAATGACTTCTGGACAGACGCCGCTTCATCTTGAACCAGTCCATGTGAGTCGGAAGTAGTTGGACCAATTGGATAATTATTATTCAAATTATCACCCACTGTTGGCACATGATTGGTGTTCTGATCTCTTCTCATTATCGTATGTGCTAAATCGATAAATTGCAAAGCAGTCATATTACTATTATCATTTGCCATTTCGTCAGACCCTACTCGTCTTTGCTTATTGTGCCCTGGAAAATAAGTCGATCGGTTTATGTCAGAAGATTCGAGTCTACCTCTCTTAATTCTTTTACTATTGCGGGTATAGTAGATCATGACCTATACCAAAATAAATCCTCTCATTTGTTATCAGTCGAATCTACAGAAGAAGTCTTATTTCGTAAATAATGTTTTTAATTCTGTTACCGTTTTTTGTTTCAAACTTAAAACATCAGCAAAACAAACACTATTTATAAACAAATTTAATTATGATTACACATAAAAATGTTCAATATATGACAATTACAACATTGATTTTCGGGGGGAAGTGTTATTTTCAGAAGCAGTGTGTGTGTGTGGTCTTTTAATTTTTTTTTTACAATAATTTTAGTGTCATTTATGAGGTGTATGGATTTTCCTTTAGAACATTCTTATTCTTCTAATTAATTGCAGTTCTTTGTTACTTCGGAACCATGACATTTCTATTAAATTTCCTCATTGAAAGCTCATAGTTTTTATATGCAATACTAAGATTTTTGCATCTCTCAGATCAGAACTCGCTATTGCTGTTGCTCGAAGGACCTATTCCGTCTATAATTTATTTGGGTAATTTCACAAAAAAAAAAAAAAACTTATTTCAACAATAGGATTTTCAATACAAATTGTTTTATTCCAGCTCGGAATTACAAGCCATTGTTCCCATTTTGGTCTTGTTTTAAATGCTGCTCGAGTGTTTTGCTCTATATCATAATCGGCAGCTCTTATAATATCCTTCTCTCTTCGATGATCCAGTTGATTCTGTGGAGTAGAAAGTGTTCAGACAGCTTCCAAAAGGGGGATAACAGAGATGTCGGTATACAGTTTCCCCTTAGGTTTACATTTGATCCGGGCTTAGGAATTTTCACTAGTAGTGCCTTATTCTAGGCTATGTCTCGAACAATTCTTCCATTTTTTTTTCCATTTTGCCCTTGAAACCATCCGTGATGTACGTTGCAAAGGCTGCTCGGCCATGGGTTGCAGAGTGCTTTACTCTATATCGAAATTGACAGCTCTTTTAATATCCTCCTCTCTTTGATGATTTAGTTGAATCGGCGCAGTTCAGCAAGTGTTCAAGTTGCTTCAGAAAAGGGCAATAACAGTAATATCGGTCTATAGCTTCCTCTAAGGGTTACACTTGTTCCGGGCTTGGGAATTGGTACCACTAGTGCCTCCTTCCAGGGTATGCCTCGATCGACAAATACGACAACTCTTTTTATACTGTGTTGTACATTCCGAAGACAACTGCTTGTAGTTTTTTTTTCCATTTTGGTTTTTGAACCATCCGTGATATATGTTGCAAAGGCTGCTAGGACATAGAATGCAGAATAGTGCTTAAGGAAAACTCAATGTACCATAACTGAATACCCCTAATACTTTTTTTTCTTCTCAAAAGCAAAACATAGTTTGACAGTATCAACAGCAAACATAAAACAAACATCTTTTACCAGGAACGACAACAAGAAACAAGTGGCTAAAAACATGATGAAAAAAGACAAAACAACAGCACATCATACATCAAATGTGTTTGTTCTTAGTTCTGAGAGTCTGTCCCATTCTTTTCTCCTCTTTTTGTTATCCGTACATTTTTTTGTATGTGTACTCATTAAACAGTAGCTACAAGGTAGCAAAGAAAAGTAGCCATAATCATGAGCTGTTGTTGGTTTTTATGTTGTCTTTTCTCTTTGGTTAGGTTTTTGTACAGGCTTTCTTTCCAGTGGATCATCAGTAGCATGGTAGGAATCATAATTTTGTTGTATCCCCTCATTCTGCTATATCTGCTATCCGAATTGTGAAAGATGTGACAATATAAAACGATTAACGTGACACCATACAACGTTTATAATGTTCTCTGTTTGTTTTCTGATAGGAAAATAACGGGAAGAAGTAGGAAACTTAAATGCTAGGGCATATTTTGTTTTTCATACGAGTCGTAACTCTCCAAAGAAATCAGTAAGGAGGCGAAAATGGGAAAAAACGTTTTTTAAAAAAAAAGGATATACTTTTCAATAGTGAAAAAACTATGGATATATGTCTACTACTAAAAAAGGAGGATTATATTTTGGATCTAGCATTTTAAGCCGATATTTCATGATTTTAAAATGGAGTAACATAAAACTTCAAGAAAAGCAGAAAAGGGTAAATGAGACTTGGAAGACTCTTGCTAAATTTGAAAAAGATTTACTCATACATAGACAAGATTTACATCGCCTAAAATTTTCAAGATTTGAGCCTGAAGAATATGAATTAATATCTACTGCTAAAAATATGATTTTTATTTTGGATCTATCATTCTATGCCGATATTTTAAGCATTTTAAATTAATTTAAATAAAACATCAAAGAAAGAAGTAATGTGTAAATGAGACTTGGAATACTATTGCTAAATTAGTATAAGAATAACCTATATGTACCTAGACAAGATTCACTACACAGAAAATGTTTGTTTTCCAAAAACAGGACTAAGTTACCATAAATAGATGAATATATTTCAATTATTGAAAAATTCACAGTATTATACAAGAAAGGTGTGAGGATAATAAGGCAACAACTTTTATTGGAAAATACTAATTATACAACTACTAAAAATACAACTAATTATTCTTAGAAGCGAATTGGAAGCACCGGATATTGTGGAATCAAGTATCTTCTGGAAAAGTATTGATTGTTTCGAATATGCTTATCTTAAGGATACTTCTTATGAGCACATCACATTTTTTCCATGAAAATGTTTGTGTGAACAAATATATACTGATTTAAAATATCTACAAGAGAAATAATATTTACAAGCTTAACAGAATGAGAGCGTTGAGAAAAGATTGATATAAGGATCTTAAGGCGTTACAACCTTTATTGGAAATTTACGAAAACTCTTTTACCTGTGACATTTTGCGGTACCTTTTTGAAGATTAGTCTGTATTATCCTAGTAATCTGTGGAACTTAGTAACTTTTGGAAAAGTATAGACTGTTCCGAATATCTTTACTAAAGGATATTTCTCATAAGTGCGCCGCATTTTTTCATCAACATATTTGTGCGAACAAATATTTCTGTAAGCGAAGTGAATTTCTGTAAATTGAAGTAGAGAGAAAATCTTTTAAGGCTAAACAGAATGAGGGCATTGAATCATTTTACGCTTCAAATATTATCGATGAAACGATAAACACAGAGAGGTGTTATTTTTTTCAGGGTCAAAAACATTAAATGAGTTTATGCAATTTGTAGATTTTACAAATGTATAAATATTAGATAAAGGACCCTCAGAAAATTTTTTTAAGCTCCGATAATATTTTTTTAAGCTTCAATAATTGCTAAAATAAAAGCCCAATAAACCCATATTGAATAATCTCAACATTGGTCGACAAAACACTTCTAAAATAATTTCAGTTCTGTGATACACTTCTGATTTATTCAAAATCTCTGTTGTGATATCCAGTTTTATTACATCGACTATAATTAAAAGGTTTTAGAAGAACTTAATGGTGAGTGGATTATAAAAAACCTAAGCTTATTATAACTTAGGATCTCGAAATAAAACTTCTGAAGAAGTTGCAAAATGGCCAAGAAAGATTTGTGTAAAATATGAAAAAAATCAGTTTACTTCAAAAATAATACACTTAATCTGCCCGCGAAAAAAAAAAAACTTAAAACATAAAAAGTTCAATGATGCCATAAAACACCCAAATTGAATTGTTGTAGAATGGTAAGTTATGTAAAAACTGGAGAAGTAATTTATTTGTTACGTCAACATGACGTATGTTAATTCTAATAGATCAGATCAATGAATCCCTGCCTTAATGGAAAAGATGTTTATTAAGAACTGAACACTAACGCTAGAAGTGAATAAGAATGAAACCCCGAGAATACTTCATCGTCGACAATTACACCCAGTTAAGTGTACAGTTTGGTCCCTTGTAAACTCTGTTAAATTAGCTGAAATTTGTACAGACGGAGCAAAAGTTATGTGTGGTAAAAATCATGGGTTTATTGGATATCTTTTAAAAAAAATGAAGATCGGAACACCCCTCAATGAAAAAGTTATAAATAAAACCCGTGGAGGACATAACTTATTAAATCATAGAAAATTCGTTAGTTTCTTAAAACGAAAGCTTGTGTGTGTGTAACACGGACCGGAAACTTTTCACAGAAGTGGGGTAGCTTAGTCGCGGACAGTGTCTTAACCGTTTATCTGAACTCAGGAAATATGTGCATGAATTTTTAGAATTGGAAAAGGTTGAAGATTACCTAATAATGACAGAAAAAGGTTTGGTTTTTTGGATCTGGCATTCTTAACAGATATTTCAACCATATTGAATAATTTGAAAATGGAACTTCAGGGCAAAAGAAAGAATTTATGCCGATTATGGTAAAACCATTGTGGAATTTAAAATAAAAATATTTCTTATAGCAGAGAAGTTGAAGTCCAGAAATGTTCCCAAAATCGAAATATTTTTATGAAGATGATGACAACCTTAAAATATGCGAGTATGTTTTTATGATAGAAGACAGTTTGTATAACATTGAACAAAGGTTTTAAAATTTTGAACATATAAAACCATTACTGAACATATACAAAAATCCATTTAAATGTGATATCACGAAATATGAATTTGACAACAGTCAGAACTAATCATTCTTCGTAGTGAAATGGAATGTCCGGTAGAAGTGGAATCCACTTAATTTTGGAAAAACATAAAGATATCGGAATATCTTCATGATTGCTAACCGAAATTTCTTTGAGTGGACGTTCACTCTCTCGCACCAATACACATTCATTTTTAGTTTTGAGCATGACTGGTTTATGGTGAAGTAAATTGAGAGTATGTGCGAAGAAGTTGAGAATAATAAAGGAGAGTACAAATATACATGTGCTCAGCATTTCTCTTTTGTCCCTTCATGTTAACAACCTGAAGTTGGCTGCAAATTTCATTTGCATTTTATTTTCTCTCGGCAAGCAAACAACAAAGCATTTAATTATTACGTGAGGAAAAAGTCTTCTTCCCAATAATTTATCCAAATGTGAGAGGATTGAATACTAAGCTTAGAGATGTTTTCCTTAAAAGTTTCTTTTTTAAATATAAAATAATTGCTTTCACTGAAACGTCGTGAAAATCGGATGTCCTAGACACTGAGTTGTTCTCTAATAATTATCAAGTCTACAGAAAGGATAGATTATTGTGAAAAGGTGGAGGAGTTCCAATATCAGGTCATAATTCAATTCCCTCAGAAATGATTGATATCTTTGCGGATTAACTTCAAAAGGGAAATCATTTTTAAATCACTTCCTAATATACCTCAAACCCAAGAGTTGGAATAGATTCAGGGTCGAGCATAAAATTCAATCATCTTTTAAGTAAATGCAGTCTATTCTCATACTCCTCTCTTCCCTTTTAATTCATTCTAGATATGTATATGGGGTTTTTCATTTACCATTCTTTTTGGTTCTTGGCTTTCCATGAATTTGTTTTGTTATTTTGAAAAAGCTTTTCGTTTTTTTATTCTAAACGAAGATTATTATCAACACATGGAAGCACGTTTTTTGTCGTGCAAAAAAATAACAACTAAGTGACTGCATAGTTGGATTCTCCTTTCAATTCCCTTTTAAAGGGGTTTGGAGGAGAAGAAGGCTATGGTGTTTTTTAATAACTTTTTTTCCATCATCTTCTTAAACGGTTCTTTTGTTTTGCAGAGGTTTGTTGCTTTATTCGTTAGTTTGTTTGTTTGTTGCCATGGTTTATGGAAACCCAGACCAGAGTAAACCAACCAACCAGCCAGGCATTGAACATTGAAATTATTTTGAACTTGAAAATTTCCCACGTGAGACTACTAAAAATATGAGGAGCTTTACAAAAAAAACTAAACAAAAATAGCAACGTCACTTAATAGCAGACGTCTTGGAATCGGCGACGTCGGCATAACCACAAAATATCGTGATAATGATGAAATTGAACACTTGGTTAGCGTTCAATGTTATTGTGCGGTTTTGGCGGTATATAAAATAGTAAGACAGTGGGGGAAAATATTACAAATGCACTTAATTATTCCGATAATTAAGAAAAAAAGAGGAGGACAAATATAATAAAAAATACGGAGTAAAATATTTTAACTGTCCATCGCTGCAGCGACTAAAAAATACATCACTTTCATTGCCCTTCAAATTTGAGACCTTAATTTAAATATTTTTTCTTTTTAAATTTTACTGCATTTCACACCACTGTTTCGAAAACTTGCAAGAAAACACAAAACCACACATCGCATAAAAATAACCGCTCGAAAAGAATCATATGTCGACGTTCTCTGAAGTACCTCTCAGGTGATGATGTTTACGATGAATGTGTCGACGACAACAGCAATGACGGCGATGAGGTTGATGATGATGTGAAATAAATACCATTCTCAGTTATTATTCGTTCAGTTCGTTTGTCCGTATGTGGAATTCAGTACAGTTTAGTACTGAAATATGAATGCAAGGTAAGCAGAAATAAAGGTATACGAAAAATAAGCATAAAATAGAGTGGGTAAATATGCATTCTGTGATACCTCTCTTGGATGATAAAATAGAAATAACTGCCTCAATTTACAAGGAGTAAAGGGAAATTGCTTCATAAGAAAACAGTGTCTTTAGAACTGCCTGCGGAACATAGAAGGATACAATTATGGAGGATATTTAGAGGGCAATATTAATCCGCTGGAAATAATGACAAAATGTAATATGGCTACCTTCAGTTTATATTTCTACGCCGATCAAGAATGTACATATAATCCAAAGCAGCTGTGTCCAGGACAAATTTTAAGTCCATTACCCTCAAGGGCCAGGAAAAAATTCCTATACCGCAGTCAGACAGCAAGCGCCAAATTTTGAAATTGGAAGAAAAAAATTCTCAATATAGACTGAATTAAAAATTGGATTGAGGATTCACTCTTAAGGTTAGATTACTTACAAACAGATAATTATGATTTTCGTATTTGGTTTGGGAACTGTGTCCGGCTCTGCTTTTGGGGTGAGTCGAAAGTAACTGCTTTTAGCACAAGGAAAACGCGTTTGAACGTAGCATAAGAGATATTTATATCGCAACGCCAGACAGTATGAAGCAATTGTTGAATTTGGAAGGCAAGGAATTCACAATTCAAAGCCCTTTTAAAATATCTGGGCGTTATATTACATAGCAACTTTAAGTACAAAATTAGAAGGCAAGAATATATATTAGACCTAGCAAAGTGCTATAAGTGCTACTGAAGGGCTGACTGTTAAGGTTTTGCGTATGTTTTTCCTATTTATTCTGGGATTTCTTCGGCCCAAATGAAGAGGCTCTGCTTTTGGGAGAGTCTTAAGCAACTGCACTCAGCTCAAGGAAAATGCAGTTAAATGTAGACAAATGTGAAGCGTTTGCCTTCAAGGGTAAGTACAAATACTTATACCACAGTGTCGGGACTTATGAGTTACTTCACGAAATTGGAAGGCAAGAAATTCACAATTCGGAGCGGATACAAATTTAGGAAAGTCAAGTGTATATATTGGCATGCTACTGGAGGTCCGACTGTTAAGGTTAGATTACTTATCTACAAACAGAAAATTAGGTCATGAACTGCATATGTTTTTCCTATTTAGTCTGGGATTTATTCCACGCAAATGAACAGACCCTGTTTTTGGGAGAGTCTAAAGTATCTGGGTCAATCACCAGGAAAATCCTGTAGACAAATGTGAAGCGATTATCTTCAAAGGCAGAAATAAATACTTTAAATTGGAGGGCAAGAATTCCGCAACTCAGTCAAGAGTAAATATGCAGGAGTTATATTGCATAGCAATTTTGAACTTGCTACACATATTGACTACTCGCTTAGGAAAGTCATGAGTATATATAAGGCCTGTCAGCGTGCTACTAGGGGCCGACAGTTAAGGTTAGATTACTTATCTAGAAACACAAAATAGGCCACTAATTTCGTATGTTTTTTCTATTTAGTCTGGATATATTCCGCTTAAATGAAGAGAACCCGCTTGTGGAGTCAGTCGAAAGCAGCTGCGCTCAGAACAAGGAAAATGCGTTTAAATGTAGACAAACGTAGAGCGATTAGTTTCAAGAGTATATTGGGCCTACAGGCAAACTCTAAGTGCTACTGAAAGCTAAGTGTTAATGTTGAATTACTTATCTACAAACAGATAATTATTATTTTCCTATTTGGTCTGGGATCCCTTTCCATCAAATGGAGAGGATTTTGTAACCATTCTAGGGTGGCGAGTGTTGATTGCGATTGTGCTGAGTCCTGTTGGAATGTCCAAGGTCTGTGGCCAAAGTGTTTTGCGTGCCCAAGGCCTTAATACACCCTTCAGAATATTTTCGCGATAATATTAGGCATTTATTCTGATGCCACGATTGATTAATACAAGCGGAGAGTGGTCATCGGCTGTTATGGCGGCTCACACCATCACCATGGCCGGCGCTTGAGTTCTGGTAGCCAACCTAAGGTGCACATTTTCAGCTGATCTCTTTGGCAAGTAAACACGATCATTTTGTACTTTTTGGAATTTGCCTTTACCCCGAATGGAATATTGCGTTATGTTCAGCTCACGAGCCATTTTTTGGCCACTGCGACGCGGGTTCGATCAAGTCGTTTTTTTACTTTTCGAACAATTTCTGCTGATATCGATGGAAATTTTATTAGGTTAGGTTGAAACGAACGCCAGTATAGGTATGTTGTGCGCTCTAGACTAAGAAGTGGTTGAAAGAAGGCTGGAACAAAGTTCCTAAATTGTTTTATTTCATATAACATGATCTGATTTATGTCTGGTATGGAGTCGTTCCCTACGCTGGGCATTGGCAGAGAAAATGCTTCAATGTTTCATCATCTGCCCCATATGGCCTGCATACGGTGTTGTCTGCACATCCTATCTTGTCCAAATGAACTTGTAGGTTCTGGTGACTCGTAAAGATGTCTGTTACCCCACGAATCTCTTTCTTATTTAGTAATAAAAGGTTATTCGTTTTTATTTCATTGGGGTCACCCAATATATTTTTTTTTTTTTGATTTTCCCCTCTATCTACCAGTCTCTGGTGGGAATTAATGGTTCACAGGGGGCAGCTATAATTGTTTCAAGTATCTGGTCCGATACAAGGTTTCCCATTGATTCTCCCGTTGTTACCTGTAAAATTTTTGATGGTGTGTCACGTGGCCTTTATTTATCCACTAGTCCGCCGTCCTGAGCCTTATTTAATTTATACTTCCTCAGAAAAAAAGCGCTGGGTATTGATCTTTTTTTTGAATATTCCCACAGACTTTGAACATATAACTTTAAGACTATCAACAATGAACTTGACCTTCAATTGATGGCCATTATTGGATTTATTGAATTAACATAAAATTTATGAGCCCCTTGACCTTCAAAGAAAGGCACTCACACACGCACGCATGTATGCCATCATTCTTGATTGTGGTCGCTAAAATTGACAATCAATCTCAATAAAAATCAATTTTAAATTAAATAAATGTCATAAATAAATCATAATTATTTTAAGATCTTCCGCTATGACAGAATACAATGTCAGAAAATGTTATATAAATTAATTAAGAAAATTAGATATACATACATGTGACATACATGAGATGTCAGTCGATAGAAATTATTTCAGAAAACCCACATTTTGAATGCATTAAACCACAATTCAGATCCATAAATCATTTATTACAATAGCAAAAAAAAAAAAATCATACAAATCACAAATAATAATAAATTTATATAACAGAAGAAAAAAACTGATAACAATAATTCCAGCACTTTGTGCTGTGTAATGAGTGATTTCCTCCTCCTCCATCCTCTACCCCATTTGTCGCTATTTTGCATCATCATTATTTATTTTTTCTCTCTCTCTCTTTTCTCCATCCCATAAATGATTTAATTGTGAACTTGAAAATTGTTATTTAATTACAATTCTACATTTGAAAAATATCTGTAATTGCTTGATTGTTGTTGTTGCTGTTTTTGTTCTGACTACCAATTAAACTCTTAAGATGACTATTGAAGATTTAAAGACATG
>NW_026712347.1:3938673-4028673 GCF_030504385.1 Musca domestica
AGAGAAAATCTTTTAAGGCTAAACAGAATGAGGGCATTGAATCATTTTACGCTTCAAAATTATCGATGAACCGATAAACCAGAGAGGTGTTATTTTTTTCAGGGTCAAAAACATTAAATGAGTTTATGCAATTTGTAGATTTTACAAATGTATAAATATTAGATAAAGGACCCTCAGAAATTTTTTTAAGCTCCGATAATATTTTTTTAAGCTTCAATAATTGCTAAAAAAAAGCCCAATAAACCCATATTGAATAATCTCAACATTGGTCGACAAAACACTTCTAAAATAATTTCAGTTCTGTGATACACTTCTGATTTATTCAAAATCTCTGTTGTGATATCCAGTTTTATTACATCGACTATAATTAAAAGGTTTTAGAAGAACTTAATGGTGAGTGGATTATAAAACCTAAGCTTATTATAACTTAGGATCTCGAAATAAAACTTCTGAAGAAGTTGCAAAATGGCCAAGAAAGATTTGTGTAAAATATGAAAAAAATCAGTTTACTTCAAAAATAATACACTTAATCTGCCCGCGAAAAAAAAAAAAACTTAAAACATAAAAGTTCAATGATGCCATAAAACACCCAAATTGAATTGTTGTAGAATGGTAAGTTATGTAAACTGGAGAAGTAATTTATTTGTTACGTCAACATGACGTATGTTAATTCTAATAGATCAGATCAATGAATCCCTGCCTTAATGGAAAAGATGTTTTTAAGAACTGAACACTAACGCTAGAAGTGAATAAGAATGAACCCCGAGAATACTTCATCGTCGACAATTACACCCAGTTAAGTGTACAGTTTGGTCCCTTGTAAACTCTGTTAAATTAGCTGAAATTTGTACAGACGGAGCAAAAGTTATGTGTGGTAAAAATCATGGTTTTGGATATCTTTTAAAAAAAATGAAGATCGGAACACCCTCAATGAAAAGTTATAAATAAAACCCGTGGAGGACATAACTTATTAAATCATAGAATTCGTTAGTTTCTTAAACGAAAGCTTGGTGTGTGTAACACGGACCGGAAACTTTTCACAGAAGTGGGGTAGCTTAGTCGCGGACAGTGTCTTAACCGTTTATCTGAACTCAGGAAATATGTGCATGAATTTTTAGAATTGGAAAAGGTTGAAGATTACCTAATAATGACAGAAAAGGTTTGGTTTTTTGGATCTGGCATTCTTAACAGATATTTCAACCATATTGAATAATTTGAAAATGGAACTTCAGGGCAAAAGAAAGAATTTATGCCGATTATGGTAAAACCATTGTGGAATTTAATAAAAATATTTCTTATAGCAGAGAAGTTGAAGTCCAGAAATGTTCCCAAAATCGAAATATTTTTATGAAGATGATGACAACCTTAAAATATGCGAGTATGTTTTTATGATAGAAGACAGTTTGTATAACAATTGAACAAAGGTTTTAAAATTTTGAACATATAAACCATTACTGAACATATACAAAAATCCATTTAATGTGATATCACGAAATATGAATTTGACAACAGTCAGAACTAATCATTCTTCGTAGTGAAATGGAATGTCCGGTAGAAGTGGAATCCACTTAATTTTGGAAAAAACATAAAGAGATCGGAATATCTTCATGATTGCTAACCGAAGTTCTTTGAGTGGACGTTCACTCTCTCGCACCAATACACATTCATTTTAGTTTTGAGCATGACTGGTTTATGGTGAAGTAAATTGAGAGTATGTGCGAAGAAGTTGAGAATAATAAGGAGAGTACAAATATACATGTGCTCAGCATTTCTCTTTGTCCCTTCATGTTAACAACCTGAAGTTGGCTGCAAAATTTCATTTGCATTTATTTTCTCTCGGCAAGCAAACAACAAAGCATTTATTATTACGTGAGGAAAAAGTCTTCTTCCCATAATTTATCCAAATGTGAGAGGATTGAATACTAAGCTTAGAGATGTTTTCCTTAAAAGTTTCTTTTTTAAATATAAATAATTGCTTTCACTGAAACGTCGTGAAAATCGGATGTCCTAGACACTGAGTTGTTCTCTAATAATTATCAAGTCTACAGAAAGGATAGATTATTGTGAAAAGGTGGAGGAGTTCCAATATCAGGTCATAATTCAATTCCTCAGAAATGATTGATATCTTTGCGGATTAACTTCAAAAGGGAAATCATTTTAAATCACTTCCTAATATACCTCAAACCCAGAGTTGGAATAGATTCAGGGTCGAGCATAAAAGTCATCATCTTTTAAGTAAATGCAGTCTATTCTCATACTCCTCTCTTCCCTTTTAATTCATTCTAGATATGTATATGGGGTTTTTCATTTACCATTCTTTTGGTTCTTGGCTTTCCATGAATTTGTTTGTATTTTGAAAAAAGCTTTTCGTTTTTTATTCTAAACGAAGATTATTATCAACACATGGAAGCACGTTTTTTGTCGTGCAAAAAAATAACAACTAAGTGACTGCATAGTTGGATTCTCCTTTCAATTCCCTTTTAAAGGGGTTTGGAGGAGAAGAAGGCTATGGTGTTTTTTTAATAACTTTTTTTCCATCATCTTCTTAAACGGTTCTTTTGTTTTGCAGAGGTTTGTTGCTGTTTTTTATTTGTTTGTTTGTTGCCATGGTTTATGGAAACCCAGACCAGAGTAAACCAACCAACCAGCCAGGCATTGAACATTGAAATTATTTTGAACTTGAAAATTTCCCACGTGAGACTACTAAAAATATGAGGAGCTTTACAAAAAAAACTAAACAAAAATAGCAACGTCACTTAATAGCAGACGTCTTGGAATCGGCGACGTCGGCATAACCACAAAATATCGTGATAATGATGAAATTGAACACTTGGTTAGCGTTCAATGTTATTGTGCGGTTTTGGCGGTATATAAAATAGTAAGACAGTGGGGGAAAATATTACAAATGCACTTAATTATTCCAATAATTAAGGAAAAAAGGAAAATATAATAAAAAATACGTAGTAAAATATTTTAATGTCCCATCGCTGCAGCGACGAAAAAACACACTCTCATTGGCCATTCAAATTTGAGAGTTTAATTTCAATATTTTTTCTTTTTAAATGTTACTGCATTTCACACCACTGTTCGAAAATTGCAAGAAAACACAAAACCACACATCGCATAAAAATAACCGCTCGAAAAGAATCATATGTCGACGTTCTCTGAAGTACCTCTCAGGTGATGATGTTTACGATGAATGTGTCGACGACAACAGCAACGACGGCGATGAGGTTGATGATGATGTGAAATAAATACCATTCTCAGTTATTATTCGTTCAGTTCGTTTGTCCGTATGTGGAATTCAGTACAGTTTAGTACTGAAATATGAATGCAAGGTAAGCAGAAATAAAGGTATACGAAAAATAAGCATAAAATAGAGTGGGTAAATATGCATTCTGTGATACCTCTCTTGAATGATAAAACAGAAATAACTGCCTCAATTTACAAGGAGTAAAGGGAAATTGCTTCATAAGAAAACAGTGTCTTTAGAACTGCCTGCGGAACATAGAAGGATACAATTATGGAGGATATTTAGAGGGCAATATTAATCCGCTGGAAATAATGACAAAATGTAATATGGCTACCTTAGTTTATATTTCTACGCCGATCAAGAATGTACATATAATCCAAAGCAGCTGTGTCCAGGACAAATTTTTAGTCATTACCCTCAAGGGCCAGGAAAAAATTCCTATACCGCAGTCAGACAGCAAGAGCCAAATTTTGAAATTGGAAGAAAAAAATTCTCAATATAGACTGAATTAAAAATTGGATTGAAGGATTCACTCTTAAGGTTAGGTTACTTACAAACAGATAATTATGATTTTCGTATTTGGTTTGGGAACTGTGTCCGGCTCTGCTTTTGGGGTGAGTCGAAAGTAACTGCTTTTAGCACAAGGAAAACGCGTTTGAACGTAGCATAAGAGATATTTATATCGCAACGCCAGACAGTATGAAGCAATTGTTGAATTTGGAAGGCAAGGAATTCACAATTCAAACCTTTTTTAAATATCTGGGCGTTATATTACATAGCAACTTTAAGTACAAAATTAGAAGGCAAGAATATATATTAGACCTAGCAAAGTGCTATAAGTGCTACTGAAGGGCTGACTGTTAAGGTTTTGCGTATGTTTTTCCTATTTATTCTGGGATTTCTTCGGCCCAAATGAAGAGGCTCTGCTTTTGGGAGAGTCTTAAGCAACTGCACTCAGCTCAAGGAAAATGCAGTTAAATGTAGACAAATGTGAAGCGTTTGCCTTCAAGGGTAAGTACAAATACTTATACCACAGTGTCGGGACTTATGAGTTACTTCACGAATTCACGAATTTAGGAAAGTCAAGTGTATATATTGGCATGCTACTGGAGGTCCGACTGTTAAGGTTAGATTACTTATCTACAAACAGAAAATTAGGTCATGAACTGCATATGTTTTTCCTATTTAGTCTGGGATTTATTCCACGCAAATGAAGAGACCCTGTTTTTGGGAGAGTCTAAAGTATCTGGGTCAATCACCAGGAAAATCCTGTAGACAAATGTGAAGCGATTATCTTCAAAGGCAAAAATAAATACTTAAATTGGAGGGCAAGAATTCCGCAAATCAGTCAAGATTAAATATGCAGGATTTGTATTGCATAGCTATTTTGAATTTGCTACACATATTGACTACTCGCTTAGGAAAGTCATGAGTATATATAAGGCCTGTCAGCGTGCTACTAGGGGGCCGACAGAGATTACTTATCTAGAAACACAAAATTAGGCCACTAATTTCGTATGTTTTTTCTATTTAGTCTGGATATATTCCGCTTAAATGAAGAGAACCCGCTTGTGGAGTCAGTCGAAAGCAGCTGCGCTCAGAACAAGGAAAATGCGTTTAAATGTAGACAAACGTGGAGCGATTAGTTTCAAGAGTATATTGGGCCTACAGGCAAACTCTAAGTGCTACTGAAAGCTAAGTGTTAATGTTGAATTACTTATCTACAAACAGATAATTATTATTTTCCTATTTGGTCTGGGATCCCTTTCCATCAAATGGAGAGGATTTTGTAACCATTCTAGGGTGGCGAGTGCTGATTGCGATTGTGCTGAGTCCTGTTGGAATGTCCAAGGTCTGTGGCCAAAGTGTTTTGCGTGCCCAAGGCCTTAATACACCCTTCAGAATATTTTCGCGATAATATTAGGCATTTATTCTGATGCCACGATTGATTAATACAAGCGGAGAGTGGTCATCGGCTGTTATGGCGGCTCACACCATCACCATGGCCGGCGCTTGAGTTCTGGTAGCCAACCTAAGGTGCACATTTTCAGCTGATCTCTTTGGCAAGTAAACACGATCATTTTGTACTTTTTGGAATTTGCCTTTACCCCGAATGGAATATTGCGTTATGTTCAGCTCACGAGCCATTTTTTGGCCACTGCGACGCGGGTTCGATCAAGTCGTTTTTTTACTTTTCGAACAATTTCTGCTGATGTCGATGGAAATTTTATTAGGTTAGGTTGAAACGATCGCCAGTATAGGTATGTTGTGCGCTCTAGACTAAGAAGTGGTTGAAAGAAGGCTGGAACAAAGTTCCTAAATTGTTTTATTTCATATAACATGATCTGATTTATGTCTGGTATGGAGTCGTTCCCTACGCTGGGCATTGGCAGAGAAAATGCTTCAATGTTTCATCATCTGCCCCATATGGCCTGCATACGGCCATCTTGTCCAAATGAACTTGTAGGTTCTGGTGACTCGTAAAGATGTCTGTTACCCCACGAATCTCTTTCTTATTTAGTAATAAAGGTTATTCGTTTTTATTTCATTGGGGTCACCCAATATATTTTTTTTTTTTGATTTTCCCCTCGATCTACCAGTCTCTGGTGGGAATTAATGGTTCACAGGGGGCAGCTATAATTGTTTCAAGTATCTGGTCCGATACAAGGTTTCCCATTGATTCTCCCGTTGTTACCTGTAAAATTTTTGATGGTGTGTCACGTGGCCTTTATTTATCCACTCGTCCGCCGTCCTGAGCCTTATTTAATTTATACTTCCTCAGAAAAAAAGCGCTGGGTATTGATCTTTTTTTGAATATTCCCACAGACTTTGAACATATAACTTTAAGACTATCAACAATGAACTTGACCTTCAATTGATGGCCATTATTGGATTTATTGAATTAACATAAAATTTATGAGCCCCTTGACCTTCAAAGAAAGGCACTCACACACGCACGCATGTATGCCATCATTCTTGATTGT
This sequence comes from Musca domestica, assembly GCF_030504385.1. Classification (NCBI taxonomy): domain Eukaryota; kingdom Metazoa; phylum Arthropoda; class Insecta; order Diptera; family Muscidae; genus Musca; species Musca domestica. The sequence goes on from NW_026712347.1 coordinate 3,944,911, forward strand.
GGTCGCTAAAATTGACAATCAATCTCAATAAAAATCAATTTTAAATTAAATAAATGTCATAAATAAATCATAATTATTTTAAGATCTTCCGCTATGACAGAATACAATGTCAGAAAATGTTATATAAATTAATTAAGAAAATTAGATATACATACATGTGACATACATGAGATGTCAGTCGATAGAAATTATTTCAGAAAACCCACATTTTGAATGCATTAAACCACAATTCAGATCCACAAAAAATTTATTACAATAGCAAAAAAAAAATTCATACAAATCACAAATAATAATAAATTTATATAACAGAAGAAAAAAACTGATAACAATAATTCCAGCACTTTGTGCTGTGTAATGAGTGATTTCCTCCTCCTCCATCCTCTACCCCATTTGTCGCTATTTTGCATCATCATTATTTATTTTTTTTCTCTCTCTCTTTTCTCCATCCCATAAATGATTTAATTGTGAACTTGAAAATTGTTATTTAATTACAATTCTACATTTGAAAAATATCTGTAATTGCTTGATTGTTGTTGTTGCTGTTTTTGTTCTGACTACCAATTAAACTCTTAAGATGACTATTGAAGATTTAAAGACATGCCTTACAATAATAACCCACAACTACAGGAATATTCTTTTTTTCTCGTATATAAAGTTATTATTGGCGGTTGACGCTTGTCGTCATCCGTCTGTCTGGCTCTTTAGAAATTTCCATATAAATTATAGCTTTAGTCGATTTGCTTTCGTTTGGTTTATTTATTACATTGACGTCGGATGAATGACTCTGTGGAAAAGAAATAAGAATTGTTTCTGATAAAAATTATTGGCACGCTACATTGGGCACGCAAGCTAGCGAGGCGCCATATTACAAGATGTGATTTGGGGGGTGGGGGTAAACTACATTTAGGTATATATATTTCGATTTTAATATTTAAAAGGTTAAGGATTGATCTCAAAATCCATGAATAGCGTAGTAAACATAACCTCATGTTGGGCGCCATTTAAAACTTACCGGATATTGCAACAATACATGTATATTCCTAGTATGGAAGACTATTTGGGGAAAATCGGCACTTTTTCAAAAGGATCATTAATGCGGAACATAATTGTCGAGCGTAGCATATATATTCTTACGTTGGGCGCCACTAAAAATTTAATTGAATTGTGATGTTTTTAAAATACATGTCTATATCTTAGAGGAGGGTTATATGACAAAATCTGAGTTTTTTCAGAAAGGTCGATTGATGTGGCACCTAATTCTGAAGTGTAAGCTAATTTAGCCCTACGTTGGGCGCCACTTAAAGCTAAACTAAATACTGATATTGCCGAAATAAATGTCTTTAACTTTTAAGATGCTTTTCTGGGCAAAACTTGAGCCTTTCCAAGAAGCTTCATTAATCAGGACTTAATTCTGAAGCATAGCATATAACCTTACCTTGGGCGCCACATAAAACATGCCGGATATTTTAAACATACATGTTTTTCCTATCACCGAGGACAATTTGGGAAAATCCGCTCCATTTCAAAATGGATAATATATGATGAACCTAATTTCGAATCGAAGGAAACATATCCCTGTGTTGGGCACCACCTAAAACGTAATTGAATTGTGATGTTCTTGAAATACATTCCCATAACTTTCAGGGAAGGTTATTTGGGAAAATCTGGAGTTTTTCAGAAAGCTTAATTGATGTGGATTCTTATACTGAATCACTTTATATTGATATTGCAGATATATATAAGTATAACGTCCACGAAGGGATTTCTGGACAAAGAAGGTTCATGGATACAGAACTTAATTCTGAAACATAGCAAACATAACTCTACGTTGGGCGCCATTTAAAAGTTGTTAGATATTGCAACATTTTGGGCAAAATTTCAGCGTTTTTCAAAGAGGATAATTTATTCGGAACCTAATTTCGAAGTGAACAAAAATATCCTAAACTATCCAACTAAAACTTTTTTCAATTGTAATGTTCTGGCGTCACCTGAAAATGAAGTGAATACTGATATTGCAAAAATATATGTGTACACCTTTTAGGAAGGAATTTCCTAAATTCTGAGGTTTAGCAAATACAATCCTACATTGGGCGCCACTTAAATATGCAAGATATTGCAAAAGTACATTTCTAGCGTAGAGGACTATTTCGGCAAAATCCGCGCTTTTTCAAGGCGGATAGTTTATGCTGGACATAATTTCGAAGCGTAGCATGCGTTGGGAGCCACCTAAAACTTAACTGAAATGTGATGTTCTTAAAATTAATATGTAAACATCGCAGCGAAGATTATTTGGCAAAATCTGGACTTTCTTAGAAAGCTTCTTTGATGTGATCCTAATTCTGGAGCATATGTAATATAACCCTAAATTGGGCACCAATTTAAACTAAAGAGAATGCTGATATCGCAGAAATACACGTGTATAAATTTCAGAAAGGACTCTACAGGGAAAACTTGAGCTTTTTCAAAAATTGTCATTGATTGGAACTTAATTTTGAAGCATAACATTTATAACCTCTCGTTGGGCGCCACTTAAATGTTAACTTTATATTGGTATTGCAGAAACATATTTGCATAACTTTGTTGGAGGATTATTTGTGTCAAGTCTGTAATTGATATATTGGGCGCCAATTAAAACGTATTAAACTTTCTTAAATTGGGCGCCACTTACAACTTACATGATATTGCAGACACAAATTTATATACTTCGCAAGGGGGACTATTTGAAAAATTCTGTGCCGTTTCGAACCTAATTCTATCTAAGGCGTAACAAATAAAAACTTACGTTGGGCGCCACTAAAACTAAACTTAATACTGATAGTGCCGAAATGAATGTATATGCCTTTCAGAGAGGACAAGTTGGGATAATCTGGGCATTTTCTAGAATATTTATTGATGCAGAACTTAATTTTGAAGCATAGCAAATATAAACTTACGTTGGGCGCCACTTAAAATTTGTTTGAATTATGCTGTTATGGGAATACATATTTCTCAGAGGGACAATGTGGAAAATTCTGTGCTATTCCTTTTAATCGGAACCTAATTCTAAGGCATAACAAATAAAACCTTACGTTGGGCGCCACTTAAAACTTATAGTAATACATATATTTCAGAAGGAAATGTATATACCTCTCAAAATGAACAAGTTGGGATAATCTGGCCATTTTTAAGAAGGCTCATTGGATTGGAACCAAATTTCGAAGCATAGCAAACGTAATTTTACGTTGGGCGCCACCTAAAGCCTAATAGCAATTTCGCAAATCTCACTGGCTAGAAGGACTAATACTGAGAAAAGAAACCAACCGCTCTTTCGAGTGTGATTTCAAATCTATCCGACCAAAAATACCAAAGGTATAAGAGAAGCGGACAAACTCGACTTCTTAGAGTGTGATTTTAAATCTATCCGGCTCGAAGGACCAATTTTAAGTAAAAAGAGAAATACAATCTTCCGACACGACTGCAATTTCAAATCTCTGAGGTTCGAAATACCAATGTTGAGAAAAGAAACTAGTCGCTCTTGTCCGGCTCAAAGGACCAATTGAGAATGGGAATATGTTTCAATTCTTTTGAGTATGTATTCAAATCCGATTTTATTTGGCTTGAATACCAAAAAGCAAATCTAACTTAACCTCGCAGCCGCACAATTATTCTTATCTATTCTAATATTGAATGGAGAACATTGCCGGGCAACTTGTGCCTCCATATAACTTGTCTTGGCTACTTGCTTGCAACCTCTATCATAAAAGTTTAGTGGGTTCTCTTCCCGTAGTGTTCATACAGTGTCTGCCTTACCCAGTCTTTGGAGGTTTCTCTGTTTCCATGTTACATAATCACCCAATGATCCTGAACTTGACTTGCATGCAGCTAAACGTTTTGTGACTGCAGACTGCAGCAAAAAAAAAAAAAAACCCTACGAGTACATTTAAAAGGGATAAACAATGACGTGACAAGAGTTGAAGACATGCATTAATGGGGGCATAAAAATGTCTCAATGAACGAATGGACAACTAACAGCGGTGCTATTAAATATGGAGCAAAGTGAGCTAAACGTGTTATTAACGGCTGCATGTCTGTCTCTCCCAGTCCCCTCCAAAAAACATATGTTTTTTCTGTGGTTAACCAATTGTTGTCCGTGGATCCGAGGGTATTTAGTTAAATCTTTTAATGTTTTTAGGGCTGGCACGAGTTTAACATAAATTTCGTTTATGTTTGAGCCGGTAATTCCTTTGATTTTTTTTTTTTTCATTTGTAATTTTTTATTTTGTGCCAAAAGGTTGAAAAGGGTCGAAATTGTGTGCAGTATTGTTGTTTGTTTTGGGATTTAATGTATCAATTAAATTTAATTCATCCAACCATTGTTAGTTTAGTTGGAGTCCATAATAGTGGTTGGGTAGTTAAATGGGTTTGACGTTGTGTTAGAGAGTAGCAACAACAACAATTACCGCTTGAGTGAAAATCAATGACCTTCACTCGGAAATGATGTCGTTAAAGGTACATGAATAGTTTTTAATCAGCCTATGTGAGCACATATGTATTAAGTGATCTTTGATACTAAAAAGTAAATGATAATTGCTATTATTTTCCTAAATGATTGGCAATATTTTATGTAAGGGAGTTGAGTATAAGTTGTGGGAAAATAATGGTACCTTGGTTGGTTGGCTAGATTTATAAAATACTATTATTAAAAAATATAAATATTTGTAGGTTTAGAAATCAGGTACTCATATCAGGCGTTAAATCTAGGCACATAAGTTTATTTTTGCACAAAATTTTCTTTTAGCTTTGAATAATACAATAACCGAAATAATAACAGTTTTAAATATAATATAGGCAATAATAAACCCTAATGACTATATAAGGAAGGAATTTTATACTGAAAACTTAGGTTACCCTAGAGATTTTTCTGCCCTGGCTAGCAATAACAACAGCATTTGCCGGTTGAGTGAAAATCAATGACCTTCACTCCGAAATAATGTTTAAAAATATTTTATGTAAGGGAATTGAAGATAAGTTGTGTGGAAATAATGGTAGCCTGGTTGGTTGACTAGACTTAAAAAATGGAGTTCTTATTTTACAAAATTTGCGGGTTTACAAGTCAGAATCTCAAATCTGGCATTTAAACTTGTCACATAAATTTTATTTCTGTACAAAATTAGCTTTCAACTTTGAATAATACAATAACCGAAATAATAATATTTATACCGTACTACACTATGTGTTTGGGATAGTATAAGTTTGATTGGGCCAAAAATTATGTAACACCTCGAAATATTGGTTTCCCACATTGGAAAGTATATATGGATCTTCCAATCTCCCCGAGCTGAGTCGATGTATGTCCGTCCGTCCATGTTAATTTGTAATCACTTTACAGGTCGCAATTATGGCCCGATCTTCACGAAATTTAGAATGGAGGTGGGGCTAGAGCCAGCAATAGAAGCCTTTTACTTTTGGAGATGATCGCATCGCAGTTGCTCTACCGGACACAATTATAGACCAATCGACGTCGAAGTTAGCATGGGGCTAGAGGTAATGACTGGGCAGAAGCCTTCCAATTTGGGTGGTCTTCGGGTAATATTTAGTGGGTGAAATGGACCATAACATTTGTGTTAAATAAAAGTCAAATTTTCCATTAGACCGCGAATATTTTTAATCCCGGCGAAATCACAAATAGACGAAAAGGTCAATTCTGACCGTTACGTAGATGCCGATAGTAAATATATATAGCGAAGTATATACCAAAGAAGGGGATATTAGCTAGAATGTTTATATCTCAAGAATGGCTGGACCGATGTTTGACAAATTTTGTCAATTCAGAATGCCCTCTTGACATAAAAGTATAAAATCAAAAAAAAAAAAAAATAGCATGACAACATGCCAAAAATTATGTTAATACAGATTTTGTAGAATTTTTTTGACATTTTTTTATTTCTTCATATTTTTTATCGCATGCGATTTTTCAATTTTGTAATATTTTTTCACCTTACTACACCGGTTGGGGTTATTATATACAGATTACAATTGATATCCTATCCTCAAGAAAATTTTCACAAGGGTAGGGTTAGGCTCAGAAGGGCTAGGCCTATTGTTTTTCCGCAATATATTAAGGGGTTGAAATGGACCAATAACTAAAAATGTTCCTGGTTTGCAGCCGGGCACAAGGACACAAATATGAAGCAAAGGACACGAAGTTTTGCATGAAGTTAGAGTTTAGAATGGAGCACTACTTTTGTGTGAAAAACTACTAGCATTACTTATAGGCGATATCCGAAATACACAAAAGGGGAACTTCTGGCTTTTTTATGCTGATTTCGTTGGCAAATATAGCCAAATTTCGTAGACAAGCAAATCGTATAGATGAATCTATATTTGGAGATACAGAGGCCCTCTTGCTTTTGGAGATGATCGAAAAATATTTAGAGGCTTAAATGAACCAAAAACAGAAAAAAATCCTGATCACACAATTAAAGCCAATCGACACGACTGAGTGCAAAAATATTGGGCAAATGTCCCTGGTCAAAATGCTAAGAGTAATATCTGGGCAGTACTCCGTGACATAATTTCAAAAGCGAAATTTTCCAAAATGGATTACAATACTAACATATTGTAGTGTTGTAGGGTATCACATGGTCGGCCTCGCACGACTATAGCCTTTGCTTACTTGTTTAGATATAATATAGGCAATAATAAACCCTATTGACTATATAAGGAAGCTTAGTCTTGAAAGTTTCACCTTGAAACTTGAGTTACCCTATTTAATTTTCTGTACCGGCTAAAACCTAAAAAGTCCTATGGCTCGGATAGGTTACTGGATGCCTAGTTATACTGAAGTCGGCAGCTGCTTCACTCGAAGATCATTAGTTCATTGCGTTTATCCCAGGAAGAATTAATAGTGATAGGAAATATATAAATTGAGAGAGAAAGAAAAAAGGGAGAGAAAAGATCTAGTTATGTGAAGGTTTGCCTATGAAATGTTTTTAGCAAACCTAAGGATTCTGATGTGATCTACGTCTGAGAAGAACATTAGCGTTCTTATCTTCCTTTTATTATTATTATTATTTTTAGTTTTAAGTAATACAATAACCGATATAATAATATTTTCATATATATTCCTACCGAACAATGATTAGAAGCGTACAAGCTATTCGGGTTACCCTAGAGAATTTTTTATGTGCTGGTTAGATCCTAAGAATTCCCATGATTAGGATAAGTTATAGTATGCGCAGTTATACTTAAGTCGACAGCTTCTTCACTCGGATATCATTAGTTCATCCCATGAAGAATTAGTAGTGATAGGAAAGATATAAACTGAGCACTCTCAGTGAGAAGGGATAGAGAAGATCTACATATATGAAGATTTACTTAGCCATGATATGCTTGTAGAAAACCTAATCCTTGGGTGATGAATCTACGTCTGAGCGTTCTTATCTCCCTATTTTTTTCTTGATAGCATGGGTCGTCTGCATAGTAGTCTCTACGAAGTCCCATCTCCATAATCGCGATACAAAGTCTATTCAAAGTTCTAGGATTCTCATAATTTGTCCCACAGAGAAACAGTCAATGCAAATAATTCTTAAAAGGTTTAAATAATACAATAACCGATATAATAATATTTTATTTTATATCCATAACAAGCAATGATTCGAAGCAAACAATTTCCTACAAGCGAGTCGGAATATAAACATTTTTTCTAAAATTATTCAACATTTACCGCTTGTATTGCTAAAAACTTTAATATGATAATTCGTTCCATCCAAGCTGAACATGTTTCTTTTCATGGTTTTCGAAACTGCATAACAACTGAATTAATTGATCATTTTTATAAACAAATTTTAAATAGACAAGCACCATGAAATATTGTTGCAAAAATCCAACTATTACTATCGACAGGAAAAAAATGATTATTAATCAATTTGAATTCATGCAGCACTCATGTGACAAAGATGATCACTTCGTGAATGATGATCACAGCAAGGTATTCAGTGAACACAAGATCGCACCATGTTTTGTATTCATCTATCGATTATCTCAGCTAATGATTCTCATTTATCTTCTACTCATTTGGAATACAAAAACACAAATTATGCAAATTTATACGAAATGACATTTTGTTCGATGTCATCCAAAAGATTTCTTTCTGTTTCAAAGAATTTAAAATAAAATAACTAATCACTATGCCTCCCGCTAATATTAGCCCCATACTTTGGTGAATTATGTAAGTGGTTTCAATTTTAGAAGTTCAAGGCCATTTTCATCACCCTGAACTTACTTCACTTTACATTTACCACAGATTTATTGATACCAGTACTATCTTATGTTAAAATAATATTAAAATGTCATTATTCTTGATGGCTAGTAGGATGAATAAGGCGATCTAAGAACCTGAAATAACAGCCTTTCAATTTGATTTGTGTTATCTAGTTCACAATGGAACTAGTTAAATGGAGCCATTTACTGCAAAGTTCATAGGAACTTGGTCAGTTAAAATTCTTCTTTTTAATTAATTGGAAGTGTGTCTTACAATCTTTTGGTTTGGAAGAAACCAGATCGGTTAAAGCACTAGTAAAATTTAGAATCAAAAGAACAAACGGAACGAGATAAGACAACAGAATGAGATGAACTAAAGGTAGTATGTGAACCAAAGGAACTAGATGAACTAAAAAGCTAAAGATAGTTTCACACGTTATATTTTTCAAGTTGAAGATTAAGAATTTTTAGAAGAAATAGGCGACAAAAAATGGGGATTTACAGGTTTTCAATTTGAGTGATGTTATCTGAATGGAATTGACTCAAGAAAACAATTTACCAAAAAGGTCAACGGAACTAGTGCTCCTAAGAGATTTGTGATAGTCATTCTGTAACGATAATCTACAAAGAGAACAAAGACTTTTGGAAAAGCGAGCTTCGGAATATTTTCTCCTCAATTTTCTTTAAAATACTTGAGTGATACAATAATCAATACAATAATACTTACATTTCCATAGTTTTTCTTGTTGGTTATTATCTTAGGAAATGAGCGATGGATTGAAGACAGATTAGAGATTTTAAGCTTGAGTTAAGATCCACAAAAAACCACACAATATTTCTTAACGAAATAACAGTTTTCAGCACTTAACAAAACCCGAAAATTATTCCTCAACCAGCACTAAAAATAGGCGAGTGGATCTCTTTGTACTTGAATTAAATGCGGAACTATATTGCTTTTGAACCCTTTGTTTGTGTTCATAGTTTAGCGAATAAACGACTGATCTTGTTCCAATTGTAGTTGAGGATTTAATCGAAGAGTATCCTAAACATATATCCGAAATCCGACCATAGGATAGTATTTGGACTATTTATCGTGTTCACCCTCGGTACTTTTTAATGAATTTTTCAATTGAACTAGTTCCTTTGTGAACCAAATATTTCCAATTGTGTTTCAACACTTTATCGAGAAGTTTTTCAAGTTTTATTCAGGATTGAGCCATTGGATCTCATGCAGACCCATCGTATCGAACATACCGCATTCAAGAAGACAGCCAAAATGGTAAGAGAATTCTGCAAAATCATAACAGAACCTTTGACTATATAAGTCGATAGTAAAGCGGCCATCAATGTTATAAAGTCAAAAGTGCATAAAAGTCCTCCTCGAAACAAATAGATTAATAAGGCTTGGTTGGGTTCCAGGACATTGCAATAAAGTGGGTAATGAATTGATTCATGAACTATCTCGAGTCGCATTCCAGTCGATTGATCCACCGATTAATGAGACTTTTAAAACACCAATGAGATATTATATCAGTTACTCCAAATCTCATTGAAGAAGCTGGAAGAAAACTACATCTGAAAATTGGTTGCAGGGCATCTAAGGCCATCTGGCCTGTAATCTTGAGGAAAAAGAAGGAGCTGCCTCCTATTATTTAGTACATTTGATTTAAGAATCGTAGCAGGCATACTGACTGGTCACTGCAGTATCAGATATATGACCTCGAGATGGGACAACGGTGTCCCTAACTACTGTAGAAGATGTGAAGTTAAAGAAAAGGTAATATTAAATGATTAAATATCTACAGATGTCCCAAGTTATAGGAAAAGTGGTTCAATAATACAATATAATAATATTCTTTACTACTCTAAATTCTATTCTTTACTACTCTAAAAACAGAAGCTGGAATCGGAACGTTATATCTTAGGTTACTATGTTTCAATCAGAAAAAAAATTAATCAATTTCTTGCTATTTGGCTAATAGGATCTAATAGGTGCTTATCTCAAATGAGCGACTGAGTCGTCCCGAAGCGAGGAACTTCAAATTGACTACATCCCGAAAATTATACCTGAACCCATCTCTTGTACCATTAAGAATAGAGAACCATGCTACTTTTTACTTGAACTAAATGGGGATCAAAATCGGTTGGGATGCAGCCATAGTTCAGTGAACAAACAACTGACCTAGTTCATGTGCTCTCTTCAATGAATTTTACAGTTGAAATAGTTCATTTTGTGAATGATTGTAGTCGACAATTAATCGAAGAGATTAATAAAGGTATATCCAAAAATTGGCCGTAGGATCAATATTGTTTCAGGCTGTATGTATTTTACTTTGACTGATCCTATCTTATTCAAGCAATTGACGCCACTGATAGCTGTAGGCAATACAGGATAACTACTTCCATTAATGTTTCGTAAGAACTTTTGCTTTCTTTTAAAGAATACGACAATCGAAATATTGGATATAATAAAGAGAAAAAAAGAAGATAACTAAATGAAAATTTTTTATTGACCTTCAGCCGAACTATCATCAAACATATTAGAATACTCATACAATTTTAAATAATACAATAACCGACATAATAATATATTTAAATTGGTTTCAATTTTGTACATTTCTATGCTTTCAGTGTCTCAGAAGCCATACAGGGCTGTCCGTATTCGACTGACCTTTGGGCCCATTTCAATCGACGAGGCTTGTCCGCAGGCAACATTCTTTGCGTCAATTGAATTTTGTACGGGAACAAATGCAAATCAATGCGAATAATCCGTTGTAAAGTGGACCGAGCCATGCCCAACTGCTGAGAACGGCGTTTTTGGGATGTTCTTGGGGACCTCTCAACACTGGCTCGTACGATATTCTCGGCCGATCGCCTTGTTTGACTTTTATATGGCCTCTTCGGATTAGAAAGAGCCTTACCAGTCGAAAATTTTTCGTACAAACGCTTAATGGTGTTCTTAGAAGGCGCACTTCTCACATTTTTTAATGTTTTACAAGCAGGTTGAGTTTTCACAATTGACTTCTTCTGTTGAATGTAAATTTCAGAGCGCTCGCATGGCGTATATTGGTTCATAGTAAAAATCTACTTGGACTGACGCTTCAAACGCGGTGACATCTCTGTCAAAAGTTATGGCGTTGCCAGATGGGTCCGTCGAATATGGGCAACTCTTTATTCTAACCAACACTCTAAGCTGAGTGAGCGAGTGAGGGACTGGCTGGCTGGCTGGCCGTTTGGTTGCTTGGTTGATCATAAATACGTAGAACTTTTTGAAAACCCAACACTACAGTTGACACATGAGACCAAAAGTGTTGCAGGGTGGTGCCGGAGAGGGAGATGGTGGGGGAGGGGCCATGTAGGTGCACATTATTGGTAGTAGTCTCCATAATAAATTCATTTTCAAAGAGAAGACGAAGTTCCTGTGTGAACTGGGTATCTCCAATTGTAGCTAAATATTTAATCAAATAGGTTCAACGTAGGATATTGAGAAACTGGCATAGGATCCACATTTTATTAACATGATATATTTTATTCAAACGGATCGGTTCACGTCAATAACGTCGTTGATGCCATTAAGACCTAGTCATATAAGAGGATTTTTGTTTCTAACCTGAGTAACGGATTGGCTTTTTATGTAAAACTGGGTTAGCCAACCACAGCTGAAAAGCTACTGTTTGCAAACCAAATTTGTGTTTTTAAGCATGCGAGCAGTTCTGAAGGTGAGTTTACTGATCGAGTTTTATACACCAAACTATGTGTGAGGTGTGGTGAATTGTTCATGAGCGGTGTGTTGGCGAGCGCTAATGTAAAAGACCAAACCAATTATAGGAATAAACTAAGCTATCATGAATATTCTCCTACGTTGGATCTGTTTTAGCCTTTATTGTAATCTGATCAGATCCAACGTATCGCTTGATATCAGCGTGAAAATTACAATAGAGTCTCAATTTTTGGTTACACGAAATGTGAAAATACAATAATATTGCCTGTCGGAAGTGGCAACAGTGTTGTACCGACGTCAAACGAACGATGGATCTATTTTAGACTTAAGAAGGTTCCTTTATTTATAAGATGTTGAAAATTTTTGAATAATACAATAACCGAAATAATAATATATTTTTACTTGCCACATTTCCCTTAATTTTGAAGATCTCGACTATAAAAGATTTTTTTTTACAGATTTTTTTTAATAAAAATAACTGTTTTATATTCTGGCCAAATGCTTAAAATAGTCTCTATTTTCAAAAAGGGTCAATAAAAGCCTAAGTAAAAAATATGCCTTTTTCTTTAATACAAATAAATTTACATTTCTTTTTTTTCGCAATTGTATTCTCTCCAAAACTCATCAGGCATTCACATTCCATAGGCTGTCCGTTTTGCTTTAAACTGAATGGATTATCACCTAAAAATATATAATAATTTTCTTGTTGATTGCCACGCTTAGCAGTTATTTATGGCCTTTCTCTCCATTCAAATTGTTATACATTTGAAGAGACAAAGCGAAAAAAAATTAGAAAGATAGCTTAGCTTCTAAAAAAAGACATGCCTCCCGGTGTTCGGTAAACGCCCTAAGTAATTAACATAATAAAGAAGGTTACTTCTTTGTTGTATTTTTCTTTTCGTTTCTCCTTTTTTGCGGAATTAAGAGAGTGGCCCTCCGAACCAAATGAATTCGCCAATTCCAAGTCATTCATTGAATAAAAATGGAATTACAACTTGCCATTTAGCAGTGGCTTTTGTCTTTCCACTTGTCTTTTGTCTGTTCGAGAAAGATATTCCCACAGTATTTAAGCCATCATTTGAATTTACCGCCATTCTAGCTGACATTTGTCTCGTGAGGTGTTGACACCGGTTTTTACAGGCTGTTTGATTTAGTTAAACATTAATCTTATTTTGTATTTTTTTCAGCTGTTGTGTTTTTGGACCCGCAGATGGTGTGAGGGACAGCCAGACAATCCGTCCACCTCTTGGGTGAATGGATTAATAAAAAAGTTGGGGTTTGTGTTGCTGCTTTTTTCTATTCTCAATTTATTATCCCCTAGCCGAGGTTTCAAATGAAATAATGGACAAGTGACTGAACGATCAAATGACAACCGGAAAACCTTTCTAAAAACAAGCAAATGAAAAATAATGCGATTAATGAAGATTAAACACTTAATTGGGTGTTGATTTAACGGACGTACTTAACCAGGGCAAATGAATTGTATATCTGGCATTTTAATCATGTCAGTTTGGTGCTAATGGAAAGGTAGCTATTTATTTGGATGGGATTTGGCGGTATTGAGATAATGATTTTGACAAAGTAGTTTTCATACCAGATTCGATATTGTGCAAGAAGAGTATATGGTTATCTGTAGATGTGTAGACCTTGGATATTGTGAGCAGACGAATATTTTTTATTCTCAGGAAATAAAAAAGTACTAAAAATAAGAGTATAACCTGTAGGGATACCTAGGCCAGAACAAAATTTGACTTTTGATCGAAAATAGACTCAGTTAAAGATAAAGTTTCAATTTTAAAGTCTAAATTGATTTAATGCATCTGTAAGTTTACCAAAATGTAATTATATCGGTTTGATATTTATTTAAAAAAATGAAAAGCCAGAATTGCAAACACACTAATTCTTAAATTGATTCAGAACTCTGCAAGAGGGATATTTGAAAATATATCTGAAAACGGTAGATCCATGATTGTTAGAGTGTAATTGTTTTTTATTTTCAGGAATTGAAATAAAGGGCATAACCTGTAGGGATACTTAGCCGAGGACAAAAATCGAATTTTTATCGAAACTCGACTCAGTTAAAGATCAATTTTCAATCTCTGAATCCTTTAACCAAAGCCATTTTAAATCTAAATTGATTTTATGCATCTGTAAGTTTACCAAAATGCATGTACAAAAACTACAACCAAATTCAATTTCTAAGCCACTCGTCTGGCAGCTGTTAAAATTATTCCAGTGACAGCTCATTGTATTGTTTACAAGCGTACAAAAGCATTCTGTTGAGAATTTTCCAGGAAAAAAAGTTATTCGTGATGGAATTCAAGCGTGATAGTGTAATTTCTTTATATTTGGCTGGAAAACCACATGTGGCTATCGTTAGAGCTCTCCAGCATTTAAATGTGAATAAATCTTTTGTGTCTCGTACCATCGCTCGTTACCGTGTTACTGGTAGCGTAGCCCGATGTCAAGGAAGTGGACGGAAGAAAACAGCAACATCAGCAGAAATGGTTCGAAAAGTAAAGAATCCACTTGATCGAAACCCGCGTCGCAGTGGCCGAAAAATGGCTCGTGAGCTAAACATATCGCAATATTCCATTCGGCAAATATTGAAGAATAAGCTCGGGGTAAAGCCATTGAAATTCCAAAGAGTGCAAGAACTTACACCGCAACAGATAGAAAGTAGACTCAAAGGTGCTAAAGAGTTGCTTCGCTTGGCCGAAAGTGGTGAACTGCCGAATTTGGTTTTCTCCGATGAGAAAACATTCGTTGTTCAGCAGTTTGTAAACAAAGTGATCGTGTTTACTAGCCAAAGAGATCAGCTGAAAATGTGCACCTTTGGTTGGCCACTCAAGCGCCGGCCATGGTGATGGTGTGGGCCGCCATAACGGCCGATGGTCGCTCTCCGCTCGCATTATTCGACCGTGGCATTAGAGTAAATGCCGAGTGTTATCGCAAAAATATTCTGGAAGGTGTATTAAAGCCTTGGGCACGCAAACATTTTGGTCACAGACCTTGGACGATCCAACAGGACTCAGCACCATTGTACGAAATACTTTGTTCATATTTTTGAGGCTGAGGTTAAGGCGCTGGGAAAATCTAGATTGACAATCGAAGAGGGAGATTGGATTATATTCTCATTTACAATCATCGCGCTCAGCACAAGAATTGTTACAAAATGAGGTTCCTTGCTTCATTTCCAGCAAACAATGACCACCAAAACCTCCGGATACCAATCCGTTGGACTATGTTGTGCCTGGAGTATTTTGAAAAGCAAGTTTGACACTAAAAAAATACCAAATTGTCGATCGCCTCAAGCAAGCGCTTCGCTGGAAATGGGCCAAAATACCGCAGAGCAACATCATGTCTGCGTGTGACGGTTTCATTGGCCGTTTGAAGGCCATTATTCGTGCCAAAGGTGACCAATTTGAACAAATCTATCTTACCCTCAGTTTTATGGCGTTTCGTATATATCTAAACATTTCCCTCAACAAGAAACCTGAAAGGTATATGGAATTTATCGGAATTTCTTAATTTGCATAAAATTGGATATGAATCTTCGATTTTCTTGTAATTTTGTCCATATCAATAATTGTATCTGTATTAGATGAAGTGTCAAAATGGAATACTGCGGTCCACGATATCTGGTACCTTACGGCCATTTTAACATTTTCTAAAAATTATGACACATTTTATATAAAGTGGAGGAAGTAGTCGATATAGTCCAAACCTGGCACGTTATAGTATTTATATCGTATTTATTTAGGTCCGATACGAAATGGACAATATTGGCCCATTCCTTCGGAACCTCTTTGATAGAGGTTCAATAAATTGAATACTTATAAATGAAATCAAAATATTTTTAAATAATCGAACATTGTCTGAGGGTATATATCTGTCGACTGAACCGATTGAAACTTTTTAAATTGTTTTAAATATTTTTGTAACAAAATTGATTTTAATTCTTCCACACTTTTTTCTGCAATTACAAGTGACCCATTTTCGACCGAAAAGCATTGCAAATTTAACATGCCAATATCCTGTTTTATTATCCAAAAATTTCGCAGACCATAAAATGTTGGTAATGACTTTTCGCCACCTCATTTAATGGGCAGATGGTTGGCATTTATCATCATCAACGTTATTGGTCGAACAGTTTACTTCATGCAACTCCCAACAATAGGATCTCAGCTGAGGGCCAGAGGAAAGCTGGAAAAGATATGTTTATTTTTTCAAAATGTTTTCAACACCATTCACACAAAATATTACACCCTCAACCTCCCAACCTTCGCCACAACTAACCATTTTCTATAGAACGTTTTCCAGACCAAACCAAAAACCATATGGAAAACTATATTTTTGTGTAGTCCAATTCCAAATAAAACGTTTGGCATTTTATAATGCCTCATTGCATGAAATGCCACCATTTGTATTGAATGGAATTATAATTAGATACGTTCATATTTATTTTGTGCGAGGTTTTTTTTTTGCTAGAGTTCGAAACAAATGAAGCTAATGGTGCATTATATATATTATATGTAGTAGCGTGTCGAGCGGAGAAAATTTAGAAACTAATTCTCATATTTGCATTGTTTCGTTCTATTTCGGTCGTTTCATTAGTAAAATGTGGGGTGAAATTCAGGAAACATGCCAAGATTAGAATCAAATAATGACACGAAAGTGACTTTGTTTTTGATATGAAAAAATAACTGTATTTAGTTAAAATTTAGTTCTTGGATAAAAAGTAGACGGGCCGAACCCAAATGGTCTGCTGTTTAAAATATTTAAGAATATTTAAAGTAAATCTTGTATCAGCTTTTGTGGGTTTATAGATGGAGTGGATAAGGCTGTCAGACAAGTCCCGTGTTGTATGGAACAAAAACTGGTGGTATTTTCGACTACGAAGTCTGACCGGAGACTCTTCAGGAACCCCTAGACCTGTTGATCGAGACTGACTATGGAGATGACCCTGTTTTGGGTGCAATGCGATTGTTGTGATTTATAGCCAAAATGCGGGTAGAGCTTCGGCTCGACGTGGAGTTGCATTCTTAACCGACCCACTGCGCATGCAAGTGAAGCCCATATAGCTGATTTTCGAATTGGTACCTGCGGAATAGAAGTAAATATGTTTTGGTTTACTCTGTGAAGACGTTCTGGTCTTCTGTGGGAAGACGTTCTGGCCTTCTGTGTGTAGATCTCCAGGTCTTTTATGTGAAGAACTTCTGATGTCCTATGTGAAAACCTTCTGGTGTTTTATGTAAAGGTCCGTTCTCTTCTGGTCTTATGTGTGTAGACCTTCAGGCCTTTTATATTAAGACCTTCTGGTCTTTTATGTGAAGAACTTCTGGCATTCTATGTGAAAACCTTTATGTGAAGGTCCGTTCTCAAGCAAGAGACATGGGATTATTGTTAGGTGGGATACAGAGACTCCAAAATTATTTTAAAACCGAACTATATGGGGTGAAATAAAAAAACTGCAACAAAGTCAAACGTCATAATTTTACAAAAAATGTCGGAAATTGCATCAAATTTTAGAATAAGTTTAGATTTGTTCGAATTGGTCACCTTTGCCACGAATTATGGCCTTCAAACGGCTAATGAAACCTTCAAACGCTGCAGTATTTTGGCCCATTCCCGGGTGGTGATCAACACTTTGATATTTTTTAGTGCCCACCTTGTTTTTCAAAATACTCCAGACACAATAGTCAAAAGGATTGGTATCCGGAGATTTTGGTGGCCATTGTGCGCTGGATATGAAGCGGGGAACCTCATTTCATTCTTGGGTAGCGGGTGCTGAATGCGATGGTGCTGAGTCCTGTTGGAATGTCCAAGGTCTGCAGCCAAGATGTTTGCGAGCCCAAGGCTTTAATAATATTCGCCATTTATTCTGATGGCACGGTCGATTAATACGAGCGGAGAGCGACCATCGGCTGTTATGGCGGCCCACACCATCACCATGGCCGGCGCTTGAGTTCTGGTGGCCAATCGAAGGTGCACATTTTCAGCTGAGCTCTTTGGCAAGTTAACACGAAAATTTAGTTTGTTTACAAACTGCTGGACAACGAATGTCAACTCATCGGAGAAACCCATATTCGGCAGTTCACCACTTTCGGCCAAGCGAAGCAACTCTTTGGCTCTTTTGAGTCTTTTTTCCTTCTGTTGCAGTGCAAGTTCTTGCACTTTTTGGAATTTCAAAGGCTTCACCCCGAGTTCATTTTTCAATATTTGCCGAATGGAATATTGCGATAAGTTTAGCTCACGAGCCATTTTTGGGCCACTGCGACGCGAGCTTCGATCAAGTCGCTTCTTTACTTGCTGTTTTATTTCGTCCACTTCCTTGACGCCGGGCTACGCTACCAGTATCACGGTAACGAGCGATGGTACGAGACATAAAAGATTTATTCACATTTAAATGCAGGAGTGTTCTAACGATAGCCACTTGTGGTTTTCCAGCCAAATATAAAGAAATCACACTATCACGCTTTAGTTCCATCACGAATAACTTTTTTCCTGGATAATTCTCACCAAAATGCTTTTGTACGCTTCTAAGCAATACAATGAGCTGTCACTGGAATAATTTTAACAGATGTCGGAAGATTGGCTTAGAAATGACAGCAGTCTGAAATTGATTGGAGGTTTTTTCATA
Organism: Musca domestica; assembly: GCF_030504385.1. Taxonomy (NCBI): domain Eukaryota; kingdom Metazoa; phylum Arthropoda; class Insecta; order Diptera; family Muscidae; genus Musca; species Musca domestica. The sequence continues at coordinate 3,963,516 of NW_026712347.1, forward strand.
TCACCCTGTATAAGTTCATCTGAAAAGCCATCTCGAGGAAAATAACCGAATAGCTTCTATCAGTTGGTAGGTCAGATCTCATCATTCCGGTAGTCATATTGACTGGCCACTACAGTATCAGATGTCTGAGCTTATCTTTTGAAAACAGTGGTGCTGGCTACTGTAAGACCAGTAGCCTACTGTAGAGGATGAGGAAGAAATGACGATGAAAGAGACGATTGAACGCGTAGATATACCAGTAGGTGGCAAATAGACACGCCAACGTTCTTTTAAGACATCGAAAACCTTCATTATCTATTGGCTTTCTGAAATCATATACTGGATAGGTAGACCACCATACTATTAAAATTTCTCTAGAAACCTTTATTTTTTACCCTCCACCATACTATGGAGGGTATATTAACTTTGTCATTTCGTCATTCTTGATCAGCGTAAAATTCTAAGTCGATTTAGCCATGTCCGTCTGTCTGTCTGTCGGTCTGTTGTAATCACGCTATCTTTCGAACGAATTGAGATAGAAGGCTAAAATTTTGCACACGTCTTTATTTTTCCAGTAGGCAGGTTCGTAAATGACTATGTAAGTCCACGTTTTCATATGGCCCCCATGTAACGGTACCTCCCGATATTCGGTATTTTGATGATTTTAGCGACATTATTCACCGGAATTGTTTCAAATTTTGTATTTGAGATTCGTAATGGATACTATAGCCTATGACAGAAAATTGTCTGTGCAGGTCTACGTCTTCGTATAGCCCCATATAACGGTATTGTTTCAAATTACATATTTAGAGTTCGTAATGGGAACTACAGTCTGTGATAGAAAATTGTCTATGCAGGTCCAGGTCTTCATACACCAGTACCTCCCTATATTCGCTATTTTGACGAGTTTAGGTACAATACCCACCGAAATTGTTTGAGACGCGTATTTGAAATTCGTAATGGATGCTACAGCCTGTGACAGAAAATTGTCTATGCTGGTCCAGGTCTTCACACAGCTCCGATATAACGGTACCTCCCTATATACGATATGTTGATGATTTTAGCTACATTATTCACCGTTTATTTAAAGTTTCGAATTTGAATATGACAAACAATGCCTATGTAGGTCCACGTCGTATAGACACCAATATAACGGCTATATTCGGTATTTTTAAAATTTTAACAAAATATTTAAAGGATTTTATTTTTTGAAAATTTCCAAATTCGTTCCAAATGGTGGAGGGTATACAAGGTTCGGTCCGGCCAAAATTACTGTTTTTTTAACTTGTTTTCACTTTTATATATTTTCTCTTTCCTATAACCAAGTATTCTCTTTAGGACGAACAAAGGGTCTTCGAAAGCTAACCAGCCAAAACGGAAGACCTAATGGCTTTCTACGATAAAACCTATTCGACCTTGATGAGAAGACCTGCATGTCTTCTAAATTTTTTTGTGATTATGTGCGAAAACTTTGATCCTTCATAAGACAATAAGATAGAAGGACATTTTGGTAAACTTGCCATAATTTATAACCTTAACATCCTTTATCTACTTTTCTATAAAAAAAACGTTACTTTAAAGTTTAATACAGGCTGAGATTTAATCCTACTTTTTTTTGACCACTTTCAGTTCGTGTTCCACTCCCATTGAATGCTTGTTCAATCAAGAAAGTAAAGTAATTCATTGCAAACATTGTTGCTGTTAAAAGTTAATTTTATGCCCTGTTAAGTACGGACCTCAATGAAAGTAATGACGGAAGGGTAAAAAACCCCCACACACACCTCAGAAAAAAATAAATTTTCCAACTGACCCCACACAAACAAAACATAAATTTTCTCTTTCACATGACCACGTGAAGAAAACTTGCGTGCCGTTTTTTCTGCTGTCGTTGTTGTGTTGATGGCGGTTTTACTCGGGTGGGTGATTCGAAACACCAGCGCCAGCACAAAACAAATATGGGTCAAGTTGAAATACTTGACTAAACGATGCAATCTTAAAGTGAAAACAAGCAATTCGTTTTCTGTTGTTGGTTGGAGTGATTAACTGAAAAACAAAAGCACACACACACATAAGTCGTTTAGAATAAGAGGGTCAAAACAAAGAAGAAAACCAAAATAAAACTAACTATTGGTCACAAAAAAAAAAGAACGAACCTAACAAGCCACCACCACTAATGACCAAACTTAAGTGGTCAAAAGAAAGGGAACATGCCACAGACATTGTGGAGACGACTCAGAGCAGACGCTCACAAGACGAACAATTATCATTTGATAACAAAAAGAAGAACAACAAACCAAGACCCTATTCTCATGCCAAGGGTTGGTTAGTTGGATGGTTCATTCCCGGTTAAGTGCTAACTGCAAGTCTGTACTTAAATCTACCGAAAATGTTCAACCACTTGCCACTTGTAATTATTTGAAGGGGGAATTTGTGGGTTCTCAGGGAAGCATCCATATGTACACCTCCAACAACAAAAACAATGACCATAGCCACAAATTGTTTTGCCCTGGTACAAGTACAGGAAGTCTGTGCTTAACACTAATTTAATGCTATTTACCTTTTGGCTGGAGAAAATGGTTTCTATAAGTACCGGAAAATGGAAAAGTCTTTGATATGACATGATAAACGACATAAATAAACCGTAAGAGATAATATTTGATGACATCAGATAAGAGAGATAAAAAATACTCTTTACTTATTACTCATACAGTTACAGTTGCTCTTCTCATAAAAGAGCAGTGGCTCTGCTCAGAGACGAGCAGTTGCTCTGCTCAGAGACGAGCAGTTGCTCTTCTCAGAGACGAGCAGTTGCCCTGCTCACAGACGAGCAGTTGGCCTGCTCACAGACGAGCAGTTGCTCTTTTCAGAGACGAGCAGTTGCTCTTCTCAGAGAGGAGTAGTTGCTCTTCGCAGAGAGGAGTAGTTGCTCTTCTCAGAGAGGGGTAGTTGCTCTTCTCAGAGAGGAGTAGTTGCTCTTCTCAGATAGGAGTATTTGCTCTTCTCAGAGAGGAGTAGTTGCTCTTCTCAGAGAGGAGTAGTTGCTCTTCTCAGAGAGGAGTAGTTGCTCTTCTCAGAGAGGAGTAGTTGCTCTTCTCAGAGAGGAGTAGTTGCTCTTCTCAGAGAGGAGTAGTTGCTCTTCTCAGAGAGGAGTAGTTGCTCTTCTCAGAGAGGAGTAGTTGCTCTTCTCAGAGAGGAGTAGTTGCTCTTCTCAGAGAGGAGTAGTTGCTCTTCTCATAGAAGAGCAGTAGCTACTCTCAAAGAAGAGCGGAGTTGCTCCTCTCAAAGAAGAGCGGAGTTGCTCCTCTCAAAGAAGAGCGGAGTTGCTCCTCTCAAAGAAGAGCAGAGTTGCTCCTCTGAAAGAAGAGCGGAGTTGCTCCTCTGAAAGAAGAGCGGAGTTGCTCCTCTCAAGGAAGAGCGGAGTTGCTCCTCTCAAGGAAGAGCGGAGTTGCTCCTCCCAAAGAAGAGCGGAGTTGCTCTTCTCAGAGAGGAGTAGTTGCTCTTCTCAGAGAGGAGTAGTTGCTCTTCTTAGAGAAGAGCAGTTGCTCCTCTCAGAGAAGAGCAGAGTTGCTCTTCTCAGAGACGAGCAGTTGCTCTTCTCAGAGACGAGCAGTTGCTTCTCTTCTCAGAGACGAGCAGTTGCTTTTTCTTCTCAGAGACGAGCAGTTGCTATCTTCTCAGAGACGAGCAGTTGCTTCTCTTCTCAGAGACGAGCAGTTGCTGTCTTCTCAGAGTTAGTTAGTTAGTAGTTGCTCTTCTCAGATAGGAGTATTTGCTCTTCTCAGAGAGGAGTAGTTGCTCTTCTCAGAGAGGAGTAGTTGCTCTTCTTAGAGAAGAGCAGTTGCTCCTCTCAGAGAAGAGCAGAGTTGCTCTTCTCAGAGACGAGCAGTTGCTCTTCTCAGAGACGAGCAGTTGATCTTCTCAGAGACGAGCAGTTGCTTCTCTTCTCAAAGATGAGCAGTTGCTGTCTTCTCAGAGAAGAGTAGTTGCTTCTTTTCTCAGAGACGAGCAGTTGCTTCTTTTCTCAGAGACGAGCTCTTCTCATAGAAGACCAGTTGCTTTTCTAATGGTAGACCAATTGATTTTCTCTTAGGATGTCAATTGGTGTTCTCTTAGGAGAACACTTGGTCTTCCCAAAGCAGATCTTTTCAAAGAACACCAGTTGTTCTTTCTAATGAAGTTCAGTTGGCCCTTTCAACTTTGTTTGGAAAATATTAAAGTTTTAATAAATATTAAAATGGACACCTTTAACCCCCTGTGGTTCTTTACTTTCCTCGGGCATTTTGGAAGGCATTACTCTTTATTGAAAGACAATCCTTCGACTAATTGTTATGCCAACAATGGAATTTGCTTTAAGCTCTTCTGATACTTTTTTCCATCAGGTTCATTTGGACGATTCCATGACATTGTTCTGTTCCAACCATGAGTGATGTTAGCCAGCTGATACACATTTTTCTTTCCATATTTTGTTTTTGTGTTTTCTCTTTAAACTTAGCAAACAAACGAAAAAAGAAACGGATACAAAATTAGAGCTATCATTTTGTTGTCTTTGGTGCTTTTAAAGAAAGAAAAAAAAACAGAAAAAATAGTTTACTTTATCCTGAAATGCTTCATTCATTGTTGTTGCTGCTGGTGTTCTTCTAATATCCTTTGGCTATGAAAACACGATGAAATACAAATAGATAAAAACAGGGAAGAAAAACTTGCTCCAATAAACCCACTTCCCAAAAAAAGGCGCAAAGAGAGGACTAGAGGAGAAACGAAATGAAACTTTTCCCAAGAAAGAAAGAGGAGAAGGAATAAACTGGCAAATGAAATGAACTAAGCTAAGTGGAGTGACACGTGTCCTGGCAAATTCCAAGCTTCGCATGCATTTGAATTTGATGACAATTTATAAATGAAAATGGAATTGTAAGGGAATGACAAGAAGGAAAGAAAATATGAAATGTTATGGATATTAAGAGCTTGTTTTAATTTTTTTTTTTAAATTAGAAAAATCGTGTTAGAAAATCCTTATGAACACTATATGTTTTTGTTAGAAATATGAAACCAAATTTTATATTTCAAAACACAGAAAACTTTGGAGGAATGCGATGAGATCGTGGATAACACATATGGATCAGTCGAACAAAATTTGACAGGGAATTCTCTTCAGATCATAATTCAATAAGAACTTATCTGTCCTTTCGCTAAACGAATATGGTTGCATATACGCTTGAACAAACGCTAGGAAATATTGCGGCATTACTTTGAAAATCATGGTAATATTGTTGAATGTGTAAGGATTTTGGAAGAGGAGAAGCACTGTCAGCTTCGAATGTAAACAGGCACTTGAGACACAGAAGACCCACGTGCATACATTGAAAAGCCGATATACCCAAAACGAGTCACTGTTTGGTTCGGATAATTAAATCCACTCCTTCTGATACCTCTGGCCAAAATTTACAAAAAATATTTTACTGCACAGAAAGAGAAAGGATAAACCGATTTTGGTCTAATCTTACAAATCGCAATATTTGCATCAGCGCGAGTTCGGGTGCGAAAATGAACAATATCGGTCCAAATATTTTTGCGATTATATTTGGCATTTATTCTGATGCCACGGTCGATTAATACGAGCGGAGAGCGACCATCGACTGTTTTGGCGGCCCAAACTATTAAAATGGCCGGCGATTGTGTTCTGATGGTCAATCGAAGGTGCACATTTTCAGCTGACCTCTTTGGCAAGTAAACACGATAATTTTGTTTCTTTACAAACTGCTGGACAACGAATGTTTTCTCATCGGAGAAAACCAAATTCTGTAGATCACCACTTTCGGCCACACAGCAAAGCAACTCTTAAGCTCATTGAGTCTATTTTCTTTCTGTTGCAGTGTAGGTTCTTGCACTTTTTGGAATTTCAATGGCTTTACCCCGAGCTCATTTTTCAATATTTGGCGAATGGAATATTGCGATGGTGGTTTTCTGGTCAAATATAAAGAAATCACACTATGTCACACTATGTAATATCACTGGAATAATTTTAACAGCTGTCGGACGAGTGGCTTAGAAATGACAGCAGTCTGACGTTGGTTGCAATTTTTTTATCTCACCCTATATGGTAGCTTATGCATATTTTAACGTTTTCTAAAAATTATCACATATCTCATATAAAGTGAAGGAAGTAATTGATGTAGTCCAAATCTAGCAAGTCGCAATATTTATATCGTATTTTTTTAGGTCTGATACGAAATGGACGAGGGTCAACGATTTGAATAATCATAACACAAGTCAAAATATATTTAAATAATCGAATATTGGATGAGGGTATACATCTGTCGGCAAAACCGACTGATACCTTTTAACTTGTTACCTCAACTTTTATCATCTACTATTTTTTTATACCCTCCACCCTCCACCATATATAGCCCCCATATAATGGTATCTCTCGATATTCTGTATTTTGATGATTTTAGCGACAATATTTATCGGAATTGTTTCAAATTTGGTATTTGATATTCGTAATGGATGCTACAGCATATGACAGGAGATTGTCAGTTCAGGTCCACGTCTTCGTATAGCCCCCATACAACGGTACCTCCCGATATTAGGTATTTTGATGATTTTAGCAAAATTATTATTGTTTTAAATTTATGAAGTTCGAAATGGATACTACAGCCTAAGGCACAAAATTTTCTGTGTAGGCCCAAGTCTTCGTATAGCCCCCATATAACGTTACCGCCCGATATTCGGTATTTTGATGATTTTAGCGACATTATTCAGCGGAATTGTTTCAAATTTGGTATTTGAAGTACGTAATGGATGCTACAGCCTAAGCCGGAAATTGTCTGTGCAGGTCCACTTTAGGTATAGCCCCCATATAACGGTACTTCCCGATATTGGGTATTTTAACAATTTTAGCCACATTATTCACCGAAATTGTTTCAAATTTGGTATTTGATATTCGTAATGGATGCTACAGCCTATGATAGGAGATTGTAAGTTCAGGTCCACGTCTCGTATAGCCCCATATAACGGTACATCCCGAATTCGGCATTTTGATGATTTTAGCGACATTATTTATCGGAATTGTTTCAAATTTGGTATTTGAAGTTCGTAATGGATACTAAAGCCTTAGACAGAAAATTATCTGTGGCGGTCCACGTCTTCGTATAGCCCCCATATAACGGTATCTCCCGATATTCGGTATTTTGATGATTTTAGCGACATTATTCACCAGAATTGTTTCAAATTTGGTATGTGATGTTCGAAATGGATACTAGTCTGTGACAGAAAATTGTCTGTGCAGCTCCAGGTATTTGTATAGCCCCCACACAACGGTACCTCCCGATATTGGGTATTTTGATAATTTTAGCCACATTATTCACCGAAATTGTTTCAAATTTGGTATTTGAAGTTCGTAATGGATACTACAGCCTACACAGAAAATTATCTGTGCATATCCACGTCTTCGTGTAGCCCCCACATAACGGTACCTCCCGATATTCGGTACTTTGATAATTTTAACGACATGACTCATCGGAGTAGTTTCAAATTACGTATTTTAAATTTCGTAATGGGAACTATAGTCTGTGACAGAAAATTGTCTATGCAGGTCCAGGTCTTGGTATAGCTCCGATATAACGGTACCTCCCTATATGTGGTATTTTGATGATTTTACCTACAGTATTCACCATTTATTTGAAGTTTCGAATTTGAATATGGTAATGGCTTATGACAAACAAAGCCTATATAGGTCCACGTCGTATAGACCCCAATATAATGGCTGTATTCGGTATTTTAAGGATTTTAACAGAATTTTTTTACCGATTTTATTTTTTGAAAATGTCCAAATTTGTTCCAAATAGTGTAGGGTATTCAGAATTCGGCCTTTTTTACTTGTTTTATCTCACACTATATTGTGATGTGTGTACTTTGAAGACAATCACATTTTATAAGTGTTATAATTATGAAAATATTGAGGGAGGTACTTCTTGGATTGGGCCGACATTGTCGATTTCCGCACCTGACCTAGCACTGATGCAAATATTAGGATTTGCAAAGTTGGAGCAAAATCGGATTATCCTTTCTCTTTATGTGCAAGAAAATATTTTCTTTGGAAAATTCCAACTTTTGTGGGTGAGGTACCAGAAGGAGTGGACCGATATTATCCATTTTCAAAGTGCATCTAAGTTTGATAATAATATTACGATGTACAAAGTTTGGACCAATTCGTATACTCTCTCTGAGACTTATCGTACGCACCAGACAGACAGACGGACGGACATCGCTAGATCGACTCCAGATGTCCTGAAAGGGATTTGGTTCGTTATTTCGACGAGGCACGTTTTCAGCCATATGCCTGAGGGTTTTAAAAATATGAACGTCTTGAATTTTGTTGTTGTACGTACCAGAGAAAGTCTCAACCTCTACCAAAACCGTCTCACTCTTTTGGAGAAATATAAAAAAAAAATATATATTACTAATAAAAATATTACTCAAATTTCATTAATACTCTTCTTTAAAACTAATCTCATTTACATTTCGAGCCACATTAAGATTATAATAAATTTAATTTAATGTGCTAATTTAATACATTGTCCCCAAGTATTAGTTTTTTTCATCCACACACAACACCAACATGCCACACATGTAAATATACACAACTTCCAACCATTACCACACTAGGCACACTGGCCATCAACACCACCACCATTTGAGTGACCCAACGCCATGCCATCATCGCCGTAGCCATCATCAACATTGTCGCTTCAATTATAATTGAATTTCTGGCTATACGGAGTAATTTCTCCGGCAAAACAACATACCAGTATGACGGTCGATCAGTTCGTTTGTCACTCTGGCAGCTAGACATGACTATGCGGGGACGTCATAATTTCATTAAAATATCTATGGTGGGGGTGAAGATGAAATGTTATTAAAAGCGTTTGGGTTTTGTTTTTCTCTATTTTTTCTCTATTTTTTTTTTTTTTTTTGCTTTTGAGGGGGTCAGGTTGACGGAAATCCACACATGTTATATGTTGGAAGCATTATGATATGGTCCAGATTCATTCAAGCAGCTTTATACACAAACCTTCGTACACAAACACTCTGCGAGTGATGGAGAGAAAGAGAGAGAGAGAGAGAGGGCAGTAGTGAGTGATTGTAGTAGCCAACAATGGCACCGTAATGAAATGTAATGGAATGTGCGGGTCAACTTTTACACAAAAACACGCACACACACTCTCATACACACACACATATATATTTTGTACTCTCATTGTTGTTGGTATTGTTGTGGGTACTTTAACCGGAAAAGGTCATTAACTCAATGTGGTTTTTATATTGTGCGTTCTGATTGCTTTGCATTGTTGTTGTTGTTATTTCTGCACAACTTTCAGTTCAACGCGTATTGCTGGATACCATTACCACCGCAAAAGGTAGTTATTAATGGGCTATTTATTTTCCATCCCTGGCTGGAGGGAGAGAGGAAGAGATGGAAGGTTTTCAAAAAAATAAAACTATTTTTTCGGTTTTCCTTTTTTTTTGGCAAATTTTCAGAACCCACAACATTAGCTATCATTTCCGCTCTCACACATTATTGCCATCGCATTGCTAATCGTTTTATCGTAGACTGAGTGATATGTTCTATTTTGTGTTTCACTGCGGATTATGTTTCCCATGGATTTTAGATTTTTTATTTGGATATATTTGCGAACTCACATACATACCTCTATTGAGTTTATGAAGAGGAAGGAAGCACCCATTGATTGCCAAAAACCCAAATGGATGATTGTGGAGCTAATTTATAATTTTAGGGAAAATGGTGAACCAACCTGAAATGAGAAATAACAAGGAAATAGAAAATTAATCTGAAATGATTCGTGGATCATAAAAAATAAAAATTAAAAAAAAATTAACAATAAATTTTTAACAGAATTAGATGCCTTGGAACCCATGCAGTTTAGGTAAAGTAGTGTCCTTGGCAATATTACCAACGGCAATGCAAGGATTTTTTTGCAGGAAATTTTAACCCCAAAGCGAGTCACAAAAGAGGTCTTTTTGGTATTTATACCCTACTCCAAATAAGGGTATTATTTCAGTGTATTTTTTTCTAACACGGAGAAGTGGAAACGAGATAGGCCCTTTTGAGGATCTTCATAGAATCACTTTCAGAGTCCGTCTTACAAAATGCAGGTCACATTTCTTATCCGATTGAAATGAAACTTTCCAAGCATTATTTTTTTGGTCCAAGGACGAACCCTATTGAAATTGGTGATAATCGGATCAGATTTACATATAGATCCCATACATCTTCAAGCGATTTCAGATTAAGTGTGCACCAAATGGCTAATATAAGTCCAAATGACCTATATTTTGGAACATCCCACCGAATTCAGTTTAGTAAATCAAATTTGGTGAAAATCGGTTTAGACATAGCTATAGCTCCCATATATATGTTTCATCCGATTTGAGATTTTAAGGCCCTCACATGCGTAATATGCACTCCAGAACAATGATATTTAGTACCGGACATCAGACACTGCTCGAAAATACCTCTGTCAAATTCTATTGAGATCGGTTCAGATTTAGATATAGCTCTCATACATCTTCAACCGATTTTGGGTAAATTGTGCACCAAATGGCTAATATAAGTCCAAATGACCTGAATTTTGGCATATCCGACCAAATTCAGTCTAGAAGCAAGTAAATCAAATTCGGAGAAAATTGGTTCAGATATATTATTATTTTACATTTAATTCAAATTAGGATATAACTTCCATGTATATATTTATCCGGTATCAGGTTTATTGTCCACCAAATGGCTAATATCAGCTCAAATGTACAGAACTTTGGCAATTACGACTGAATTCATCTTAGAAACCTGTACATCAAATTTGGTGTAAATCGGTTCAGATATAGCTATAACTCCCATATATCTGCTTCATCCGATTTAGGGATTTAAAGCCCCTCACAAGCGTATTATGCATTCCACAAAAAAATCGTTGGTACCAGATATCAGATACAGCTCTGAAATATGTGTATCAAATTTTGTCAAGATCTGTTCAGATTTGGGTATAGCTCCCATACAGAGTGTGATGAAAAAACTGCAACTAACTTCAGACTGCTGTCATTTCTAAGCCACTCGTCCGACATCTTTTAAAATTATTCCAGTGACAGCTCATTACATTGTTTACAAGTGAACAAAAGCACTTTGGTGAGAATTTTCCAGAAAAAGAGTTATTCGTGATGGAATTCAAGCGTGATAGTGTGATTTCTTTATATTCGGCTGGAGAACCACAAGTGGCTCTCGTTGGAACACTCTAGCATTTAAATGTGAATAAATCTTTTGTGTCTCATACCATCTCTCGTTACCGTGATACTGGTAGCGTAGCCCGACGTCTAAGAAGTGGACGAAAGAAAACAGCAACATCAGCAGAAATGGTTCGAAAAGAAAAGAAGCGACTCGATCGAAACCCGCGTCGCAGTGGCCGAAAAATGGCTCGTGAGCTGAAAATATCGCAATATTCCATTCGGAAAATATTGAAAAATGAGCTCGGGGTAAAGCCATTGAAATTCCAAAAAGTGCAAGAACTTACACCACAACAGAAAGAAAATAGACTGGAAAGAGCTAAAGGCTTGCTTAGCTTGTCAACTGCTGGTCAACTGCCGAATTTTGGTTTTCTCCGCTGAGAAAACATTCGTTGTCCAGCAGTTTGTAAACAAACAAAATGGTCGTGTTTACTTGCCAAAGAGGTCAGCTGAAAATGTGCACCTTCGGTAGGCCACCAGAACTCAAGCGCCGGCCATGGTGATGGTGTGGGCCGCCATAACAGCTGATGGTTGCTCTCAGCACGTATTAGTCCCACGGTCGATTAATGCGAATAAATGCCGCATATTATCGCGAAAATATTCTGGAGTGTGTATTAAAGCCTTGGGCACGCAAACATTTTGGCCGGAGACCTTGGACATTCCAACAGGACTCAGGACGAACTGCCGAATTTGGTTTTCTCCGATAAGAAAACATTCGTTGCCAGCAGTTTGTAAAGAAACAAAATGAGGTTAGCTGAAAATGTGCACTGTCGGTTGGCCACCAGAACTCAAGCGCCGGCCATGCTGATGGCGTGGGCCGCTATAACAGCCGATGGTCTCTCTCCACTCGTATTAATCGACCGTGACATCAGAATAAATGCCGAATATTATCGCGAAAATATTCGCGGGTGGTTTATTAAAGCCTTGGGCACGCAAACATTTTGGCCGCAAACCTGGGACGTTCCAACAGGACTCAGCACGCGCCATCAAAGAATGGTAACAACATGAGGTTGCTGGCTTCATTTTCAGCGCACAATTGCCACCAAAATCGCCGGATACCTCAAGCAAGCGCTTCGCCGGGAATGGACAAAAAAACCGCAGAGCAACATTCGGCCATAATTTGTGTCAAAGGTGACCAATGCGAATAAATCTAAACTTATTCTAAAATTTGATGCTATTTCCCTTACCACTATGTGGTATAGGTTATAAATATATCAAATGAAATGTTAGAGGACCTTTAACCCAAAAAGTTTTCTAGTCCTTTAAAAAAAAAACATTTAATAAAAAGACATCATGTTCTGCCAAAAATAGTTCTGGCAGGCTAATTTTTTTAGTTTTGCCAAGAAATGTAGAAAAAATTGTTCTTGAAAAAGTCTACGATTTTCATTGCCAGGATAACAATGAAAACGCTTTATTAGGAAATCCATGTGTTGTTACTAGGAGGTCTATATAAAATCTCTAATTTATGACTTGTAGGGAGGTGGCTGTGAAAATGTTGAGCTTTTGTGGAGGAGGTACCTGAAGGAGTGGACCCATATTGTCCATCTCCGAACTCCACCTAAGTTTGATAATAATACTACGATGTACAAAAGTTGGACCAAATTAAATACTCCCTTCGAGAGTTGTCGTGCACACCAGCCAACCAGACAGACGGACATAGATCGAATGTTCTGAAACCGACTTGGTCCAAAGAGACCTAGGGTCTAATGCGATTATTTCGATGAGTCACGTTTTAGCCGTATGAAATTATATATATCCTCTTTAGCAATAAGTCTCAGGGTATAAAAATCGTCTAGAAAGTTTTTGAAAAAATTACCGACCATTAAAAAGGACTTTAAAACAAATCCTCTATTCTAGAAAGGATTTCCCCGATTTTCTGCAATAAAATCTTAAAATTGATTTTCAAAGGCCATTGTAGAAAGTATTTTTAAAAACTTCACTATTAGAAGATATCTGGGAAGCCAATACGGGGTTTTTGTAAGATTTTTGACCAGGAAGAAGCTGTTGAAAAAAAATTAAAAACTGCACTATTTTTTGGCTAGAAATTCCTTAAATATATTTTAAAAAAGCAATTCTTGGATTTAAAAATCCATGGCTTTTAATAGAAATAGTCCTTGTAAAAATTTCTAACATTTGACAAGTTAATCTTCAATATTTCCTGAAAAGTCTGCCATTTTCGAAGGTCCCTAAAAGTTTGTTTGTTTATGAGAATCGTGCATTTAAAACTTAATATTTCACTTTTACAAGATCGCCAAAAATTTGAACACAGAATTCTTTCGGGCGTTTTCGATTCGAGGTGTCGTCATATGCTACACTTCTCACCACAATTTTGTGACGGCCCTCCATGTTTTGGGAAAAGCTGTACTTGGTGTTGAGAGCAAATGGCCGGTAGTGATAGATGTGCTATGGAGACAGAGTGAAAACATCTAAATCCTTTAGAATATCCAACATCTAACTTACACCGTAATTGTTGATACACTTGCGATCCCATTCGATTATGTGGCGACTCCAAACCGGAAAGAAAATTGAGGTTGGAGCAAATTGTATGGCGCAAAAATCATCTGTGTATGCCGAGATTGGGGTTGGCTGCCAGCCACCTTGTTGGAATTTTAACAATTCTGATCTGATCTAAGGGTGAGAGTAACAAAAATTTAATTTCCAAAATGCCTACATTTCTCCGTTTCATACAGTAATGCGATCGGTGGGTTCCACACCCTCCCATTTGCAGGTCATACTTCCGCTGACAAATACACGACCTTCCCTGTACACTATTGATAGGTTGGTCAAATCAAAATAATCGTGTATGCCCTTGCCGTCTAGCATGTCGGGGCATTTATCGAAAACTTCATCGTTGTCCAGAATAAATTCATAGAGTGTCCCATATACCAGGGCGATTGGCAGCAAGAAACCAAGGAAGGTTAGCACTTTTGAACGTTGTATTAACATCGCGAAAAATATTGATTCAATGCTCGAGCTGCTCTCAATTTTGGGGTTATATAGCCTGAACATGGCCAGATCTAGGGTTGAAATAAGATCATAATGATTGATCGGTAAGAGATGTTAATAGTTTAATTGTTTAAAAAAAAAAACAAACTTTGTAAGATCATTATCGGAACACAGATTTTTCTCACGCGATACAGTGATTCTATTTTGCAAGTTCGGTTAACCTGCATTAATCGTAGCTGCATTTTGACTTTTGCTGACAAAAACAAAAAAAATATTTTTGACTGCGATCATTTAATTAAACAAAATACAGGGTGCGATAAAAAACACTGCCACAAAGTCAAAATTTTTACATGTTTTTTTAAAATTTATTGAATAAACGAAAAAAATGTCGGAACTAGCATCAAATTTTAGAATAAGTTTGGATTTTGTTCGAACTGGCCATCTTTGGCACAAATTATGGCCTTCAAACGGCCAATGAAAACGTCACACGCTGCCCGATTGTTGCTCTGTGGTATTTTGGCCCATATCCGGCGAAGTGATCGACACTTTGGTGTTTTTTAGTGCCAACCTTGCTTTCCAAAATACTCCAGACACAATAGTCCAACGGATTGGTATCCGGAGATTTTGATGGCCATTGTGCGCTGGAAAAGAAAGGAACCTCGTTTTGTAACCATTCTTGGGTGACGCGTGCTAAGTGCGATGCTTGTAAATGAGAATAGAATCCAATCTCTCTCTTCGATTGTCAACTCTAGATTTTTCCAGCGCCTCAATCGCACTCAAAAACATATACAACGATGCTGAGTCCTGCTGGAATGTCCAAGGTCTGCGACCAAAATATTTGCGGGCCCAAGGCTTTAATACACCCTCCAGAATATTTTCGCTATATTATTCGGCATTTATTCTGATGCCAAGGTCGTATAATACGAGCTGAAAGCGACCATCGACTGTTATAGCGTCCCACGCCATCATCATGGCCGGCGCTTGAGTTCTGTTGGCCAACCGAAGGTGCACATTTTCAGCTGACCTGAAACACGATCATTTTGTTTGTTTACAAACAACTGGACAACAAATGTTTTCTCATCGGAGAAAACCAAATTCGGCAGTTCACCACTTTCGGCCAAGCGAAGCAACTCTTTAGCTGTTTTGAGTCTATTTTCTTCCGGTTGCGGTGTAAATTCTTGCACTTTTTGGAATTTCAACGGCTTTAGCCTGAGCTCATTTTTCAATATTTGCCGAATGGAATATTGCGATATTTTCAGTTCAAGAGCCATTTCTCGGCCACTCCGACGCGGGTTTCTTTCAAGTCGCTTCTTTACTTTTCGAACTATTTCTGCTGATGTTGCTGATTTCTTCCGTCCACTTCCTTGACGTCGGAAATAGCATGTGTTCAGATTTTTATCTGACATGGAATAGTAAAACCAATTAGAATTTTAGCACCTCTGATTGAGGAAAAATATAATTAATGTTTTCAATTAAATTCCTCTATTGCTCACCCCTTGTGGATTTTCGAAGTATATAAGCGCATTGTACTAAAATTCGGTAGCTCATTCCATATCGCCAGCTTTTCCGTGATGATAAAACCAAGGCCCATCATTCTAATTTCGATTGTCTGCTTACTATATTCCGTCCAGCCTGCATATTTCGCTCTCTACGAATTCATTTTAGAAAATGACGAAGTTTTCGACGACTGTCCCCAAATACCAGGCAATCACGGAATCCACGATCTATTTGACATAACCAATGTAACATTGGCCTACAGTGAAGGTCATGTCACCGTTAGTGGCTGGGGACCCTGTGCATGGGAAGGTGTGGAACCCACCGATCGCATAGGTGTAAGATAATACATAATTATACAACTTAAATGTTTTAAAATTCTTCCTACGCAGGGTAGAGCCGAACTATTAAAATACCATCGCGGCACTTGGCAGCCAACACCAATATCGATAGCTGTGCTGATTTTTGTGAAACATTGTTCGATCCAACATCAATGACATATCAAGTGTGGAGCCGTCACATCCATGAAAGTGAACGGAAATGTATTAACAACAATGGGGTATGTCAGGAGCTAAAGATTTTCGTTTTATTAAAAATTTCTTTTGTTTTTCACCATAGCACATCTACCACCATCAACCCTTTGAGGTGGACACCGTGTTTCAGTTCCCCTTGAATGTTGAGGGACGCCATAAACTTGTTGTGAAGGGAACGGCCTACGACTTGTGGAATCGGCCACGTCCCAAAGAAATATGTTTTCAAATTTTTGTCGAATTTATTAAAGTGAAATAATAAAGTTGGAAGTTGGATCCAACATTATGGGTCGATATTCTGAGAGTTTATATTCTTTTATTTTATTAATTCAAATCTTAATACTAACATAGGTTAAATGACTTAAACGCAACTGTACTACAAATAGACATGCATTTATTACACGCCGTACTGGATTTAATCAAATCAGCCTAGAACATAATTCACTGATGGTTAAATTTATAAAATACAAGGAATTCTTGGACAAAACATCGTCTTTAGATGACTTTTTCGAGTCTCGATTGGATTCTAAACGGAAAAGGAAAACCTAAATAATATTGCTGATATTCTTCAGCAAACGCTGCTACTCAAATAATTTCTGAGATTGTACAGGGTTGCCCATATTCGACAAACCCATCTGGCAACGCCATAACTTTTGACAGAGATGTCACATCGCTTAATGACATACCGCGTCTGAAGCGTCAGTCCAAGCAGGTTTTTACCATTAAACGTAAGGTAAGGCTCTTTCTAATCCGCAGAGGCCATATAAAAGTCGACCAAGGCGATCGGCCGAGAATATCGCTGCCGTACGAGCCAGTGTTCAGAGGTCCCCACGAACATCCCAAAAACGCCGTTCTCAGCAGTTGGGCATGGCTCGGTCCACTTTACAACGGATTATTCGCATTTGTTCCCGTACAAAATTCAATTGACGCAAAGAATGTTGCCTGCGGACAAGCCTCGTCGATTGGAATGGGCCCAAAGAGTCTTCGAAATGGCCGAAGATGACGAGCAATTTTGGAACAAAATTATCATGTCCGATGAAGCCCATTCCACATTGAATTGGACCGTAAACAAGCAAAATTGCCGTTTTTACTCCACTGAAAATCCTCAGGAGTTTCAAGAAGTGCCTCTGACATGACGAAAAAGTCACAGTTTGGTGCGGCGTTAGTGCGAAAACGGTCATTGGGCCGTTTTTCTTCCAAAATGAAAATGGCCATGCTGTTACCATCAATCAGGAGCGTTATCGCGACATGATGACCAATTTTGTGATGCCAATTATTCGTCGAAATCGTATGAGGCAGTTCTGGTTTCAACAAGACGGCGCTCCACCGCACACAAGTCGCATAACAATCGATTTTCTGAAGAATTTGTTTCCGGGCCGTTTGATGTCGAAAAGTGGTGATTTGGACTGGCCACCGCGTTCGCCCGATTTGACGCCACCTGACTTCTTCTTCTTGTGGGGATATTTGAAGTCAAAGGTTTACGTTAACAAGCTAAGGAACGTAGAAGAGCTTAAGGACAACATTCGTGAAGAAATAGCCGCTATTCCGGCCGAAATGTTGGCAAAAACGATGGAAAATGCAGCAAAAAGAGCGCAATACGTCATCAACGCCAGAGGCGGCAATTTGAGAGATTTCATATTCAAAAATTGATGTAAACAAATCTATCGGAACAAATTAAATGATTAACATTGCCAACCGCCAAATTTTTATTTTTTTCTTTGATTTTTTAAAAAAATAAACTTGGGTCCGTCGAATATGGGCAACCCTGTAATTAACGAAATGCATTCCGAAGACAATAACTTTTCTGAAAACAGTGAGAAAAACAGAACAGAGCTTACTCTATCCCGTTCAAAAACATTTTTCTCGCCGCAGGTAACGCCTAAAACTCCAAACACGCTATACATTCCTATCTCTCCAAGTCCCATAAATTTAAAAGTTGTTGAATCAAAACGTACAATTTTCACTGGTAGATCTGCCGAAACGAATGAAGATAACATCGTTTCATACATCAAAAACAAATTAAATTTAAATATTTAAATCACCGCTTTTAAATCTAAATATTCTGAAATGTGAAGTCAGCCCTCACTTAAGATTGTTATTCATCCTGAAGATAAGTACCATCCAACACTAAATATTCTGATTGCACTAGCTTTTACTGACCAAAATAATATTTCCAGTGGACATAGTACTGTTTTTCAAACTCTTTTTTTCATTTGCTGATGGACAATGTTTCCCATTTCGTGGCGGATCCGTATCCTTTAACCATCTTATCATAACCTTAACTATGCTATTTTCTATGAACTGACATTTGCCCAAGAAGGTCAGAGTTGTATAGTTGTGCTATCCGTTTCACTGAGTGGACCGAATTTTCTCGTACCTTTTCTCATTTTCTGGCGGTAAATATTTTCAAGTTCTGTTCAACATCCTATGAACTGGTATCTGTCCAAGAAGGCAAGAGAAGAATAGTTCGAAGAATAGAATAAAAGAATGCATGACCGATTTCTCTTTCCTTTCTTCAAGATGAACTAGGTCGATCATCTAGTTCTTTTTCGTTGGCCCGTTCCATTCAGTGAGAGTTTGGTCCCAGGGTGTTTAGCCTGGAAAGGACGAGTGGCTGCTAATGTTTCGGTGTTTGAAGCTGATCAGCATCCTAAAAGTATCTAATCGCACCCTCAATAATGCTATTATCTATGAACTGGCATCTGTTCAAGAAAGCCAAAGCTATATAGTTTTGCGATCTAGTTCACTGAGCAGATCTATATTCTCATTCGTTTTCTCATTTGCTGGCGGAAAATAGGTCCGGGATCGTAGCTGATTCGTATCCTAAAATATCTAATCATATCCTCAACATTGCTATTATCTATGCTAGGTCGGAGCAGTATAGTCGTTGTTGCTCTTCTTCAAGAGGAACTAGGTCGTTTGTTTAGTTATTTTTAGGTTCCTTTAAGGTCGTGATCAAAGGTTCCTTTTCGTTCCAACTTTTTTCGATATAAAATGCAAGAATTTGACCGATCAGCCTGGGGAAAGTACGACTGGCGGCAGGTGTTCTGCACCCTAAAAAGATATTCTCAATTATTATCTATGAACTGGCATCTGTCCAAAGAGGCCAGAGCAGTATAGTTCGGCGATCTACTTCACTAGGCGGGTCAATCTTTATCGTTCATTTTCTCAAATGGAAGTAGTTCGTTGATTAATATCTCTTCACTTCATCGTTCCTTCCGGCTCAATCGTTCCCTTTGGTTCCAACCTTTTTTCGCTATGAATGCGAGAATTTTATTCCGGCTGCGAATGTTTTCGAGCTCGCAGCTCATTCGCATGGTACAAGCATCTAGGCATGCCCTCAATTATTATCTATAAACTGGCATCTACCCACGAAGACCAGAGAAGTATAGTTTTGCGATCTAGCTAAGCAGATCTATATTTTTTTGTTACTTTCTCAAGATGAAATAGTTCGTTCATTAAATTGATTTTAGTTCAGTCGTTCCTCTCACCTAAATCGTTCCTTATAGTTTATCGCTCCATCGAGATCAATGGTTCCTTTCCTACCTTTTTTTAATATCGAATGCGAGAATTTGGTATCAGGACGTTCAGTCTGAAAGGAAGCCTGCGAAAAACGTTACCGCGTTTCTTAACTATGCTCTTATCAGGGAACTGACAGCTGTCCAAGAAGGCTGGGGGAATCTTTAATGTTTCTAATTATATCCTCAAATAAGCTATTATCTATGAACTGACATCTGTCGATAAAGACTAGGGCTGTATAGTTGAATTACTAGTTTCCTGAGGAACTATTTCGTTCGCCTGGTTCTTTTCAGTTTAGTAGCTCTTTGGCTAGCCCTGGATTGAATGCAACGAGAGCGGCAGCAAAGATTCAGGGAAATAAAGCAAATTGGAGTCGAAAAAATACCCAAGAGCGAACAGATATTGTTCATTTAAAGGGAAGTGACAAAGAACTGTGTACTTAGGTTCAGAAAATATCGGTCTTTCCCTATCCTAATATGAGATATGTAGGTTTAGTTACCTTACAAGTAAAGGGATTTAATTATGGTTCAGATCATTAAATTAAAGTAAATATAAAACTTAGAATAGCTCTTTTCGTTCCGGAATGATCCAACTCTATAGCGCAGTTCTTGTCATAAAGACGTCTGTTCTATCTACTTGCGCTCTATGGTAGATCGACCTACCAGAATGAGATCCATAGAAACTGTCTGCTCTACGGATGTAGGCCCAAACAAGATAAAAATATTTTTCTTTCCACGAGAGTTGAATTGATTTGGGTAGTTCCGGAAGGAACAAATTCGAGTGAACTAGCTCGAGCTCTTAAGTTCATCTCGTTTCATCTCTTTTCGTTCGTCTATCTTCGGACTGGGACGTTGCTTCAATTTTATTTTATTATCGTTCTTTATTTAAATTTTCATATTCCGCGAAAATGAACGATTAAAGACAATTTTTCTAATGAACTATAACCAATCGGTACCATTTAGAATGGAGGAACTATGTTCAGGAACTAGTTCCTCATGAGAAAAGCAACGAGAAAGATCGACCCGCTTCGTGAACAAGATTGCTCAACTCTGGTGTTGGCATGGCATCTCCTTTTATATTCTGACGGCGGTTTATACTCAGATCGATGCCGGTCAAATGTGTTGTGACGCGTTTCTGTAGTTTCTTCTTTTTCCGCTAGGTGGGGTAGCCTTAGTTTATGTTGTAGTAATAACTGTTGGCACTAGAGGTCAATGCTAGACCGTAGATTATGAGTTTAAAGGTGAATTATTCATTCAAAACATCTTAGACCTAAATCAAGAATTTTTGATGCAAATTTATGCATTGAGGGCTTCCAAACAGAACTTCTTGCATTTTTTACCGTTTTTATTTAATTCCTAATAATCACCACGAATTTTAATTAATTCACTTTTACAAATTCCCCAAAAATCTGGACACAACGTTCTTTTGGGCGTTTTCGATTCGAGGTGTCATATGCCGCAGTTGTCACAACAATTTTATGACGGCCCTCCATGTTGTGGGAGAACATGTACTTGGTATTGAAAGCAAATGGCCGGTAATGATAGATTTGCTAGGGAGACAGAGTGAAACCATTGAGAAAATCTTTGACAACATCTAACTTACACCAAAATTATTGACACATTTGCGATCCTCTGGATTTATGTGACGACCCCACACCGGATATGTCAGCGAGGTGGGGACAAACTGTATGGCACAAAAGTCATCGGTGGATGCTGAGATTGGCGTAGGCTGCCAGTCACCTTGTTGGAATTTTAACAATTCTCCCCTGCTCTGTGGATGATAATCGTAAGAGTTACTAGATTTTATTTCCTAAACCGTACCCATTTTTGTCGTTCCATACCGTAATCCGATCAGTTGGTTCCACTCCCTCCCATTTGCAGGCACTATTTCCGCTGATGTAAACACGTCCCTCACGGTACACCATTGTGATATTTGTCATATCGAATAAATCGTGTATGCCATTGTTGTCCGGCATGCCGGGGCATTTATCGAAAACTTCATCGTTGTCCAAAATAAATTCATAGAGTTCTCCATATACAGGGCCGAGCGACAGAAGGAAATAAAGCAAGGTTAGGATTTTTGAACTACGTTTTATCATCGCGGAAAATATTTATTCTATAGACGTGCTGTTCTCCATTTCAGTGTTATATATAGCGGAAATATGACCACATTCAGGCTCAAAAGCGAGGTCATAATTGTTAATCGATAAGAGGTGTAAATAGTTTAATTGTTTTCAGAACACAACCTGTCAGATAAAGATCTAAACACAGATTGGTTTTTCACACGAAACTGTGGATTCTATTATGCAATTTCGTATTGAAAGTCAGTACAGTAATTTAGGTTTGGCTGCATTATTCATAACTGCATTTTGGCTTTTGCTGACTAGAATGTTAATACAGGGTTGCCCATATTCGACGAACCCATCTGACAACGCCATAACTTTTGACAGAGATGTCACATCGCTTGACGAGCACTTTTGGAACAAAATTATCATGTCCGATGAAGCCCATTTCACATTGAATGGGATCGTAATTAAGCAAAATTGCCATTTTTACGCCACTGAAAATCCTCAGGAGATCCAAGAAGTGCCTCTTCACGACGAAAAAGTCACAGTTTGGTGAGGCGCTGGTGCTGGTGCGAAAACGGTCATTGGACCGTTTTTCTTCCAAAATGAAAATGGCCATGCTGTTACCATCAATCAGGAGCGTTATCGCGACATGATGACCAATTTTGTGATGCCAATTATTCGTCGAAATCGTATGAGGCAGTTCTAGCGCTCCACCGAAAAGTCGCATAACAATCGATTTTCTGAAGAATTTGTTTCCGGGCCGTTTGATGTCGAAAAGTTGTGATTTGGACTGGCCACCGCGTTCGCCCGATTTGACGCCGCCTGACTTCTTCTTGTGGGGATATTTGAAGTCAAGGGTTTACGTTAACAAGCCAAGGACCGTAGAAGAGCTCAAGGATAACATTCGTGAAGAAATAGCCGCTATTCCGGCCGAAATGTTGGCAAAAAACGATGGAAAATGCAGGAAAAAGGGCACAATACGTCATCAACGCCAGAGGCGGCCATTTGAGAGATATCATATTCAAAAATTGATGTCAACAAATCTACTTGGAACAAATTAAATGATTAACATTGCCAACAGCCAAATTTTTATTTTTTTCTTTGATTAAAAAAAAAAAAAACATGGGTCCGTCGAATATGGACAACCCTGTACATTTTTGAGGAAAATTAAAAGAAATATTCGGTTCTTCTTTTGGCTCGACTGTGCTAAAAAAATGCAGTAATAAAATAGGGTCAAGGCTATATAAAGGATTTTAAAGAATTTTGGCTAAGAGCCCGAAATTCTTTTTATGCTTTGATTCGTATGAATAACCACACGGGCTAATGGACCTCAAACGAGCTTATAACTTTTTATTTTATTTTCCGTATTTTGCAAAGAAGACTTGGATAATTTATAATGTAGCAATACACAACTAAGAAACGTACCCAAATCATAGGAGTTTACTTTTCAAATCAACGGTTCATTGTATTGACTCTGCAAAAAGCGGTAAGGAACATTCCTGGTTCCGGCAGACTAGGAACTGTCCAAACGTTGGACAATATTTAAGTGGTACAGGAAAGTATTCGTAAGGATCCAGAAATATCAACTAGGAGAGGTTCGACACAACTTGGCCTCTCAAGAGGGTCGCTGCAGCGAATTTTGCATACCATAAAAATGTTTCTATACAAAATTTAGCTTGTCCAAAAATTGAAACCGACAGGTTACCAGCAACGACTTGACTATACAATTTATTTCCAGCAAAAGGCACAAGAGAATTCTTATTTTATTTATAACTTAGTTATGAGTGACAAAGGCCATTTCCAATAAAATGGGTTCGTTAACAAACGAAACTGTAGGACATGAGCTACGGAAAGCCCGAGAGTACTTCCTTAATTACAACCTGTTTAGTGTGATGTTTCTTCAGAAAGGATCAGTGGTGTTCTATATTGGGCCATGTTGGAAAATTGTGTAAGGCCAGCCGGAAAATTGTGTACGGCCAGCCATCAGTAAATATGTTTCCAACAGGACGGAACCACAGCGCAGAGTACGAGGGCCACAATGGCTCTTTGACGCAACATCTTTGGTGAAAGAATAATTTCGCGTAGAAGCTATAGGGGGGTCCTCTTGTTCCCCGGATCTAACCACACCAGGCTATTTCCTTCGGGAAAGCAAAAAATGTCGGAAATAGCATCAAATTTTAGAATAAGTTCAGATTTGTTCAAATTGGTCACATTTGGCACGAATTGTGGCCTTCAACTGGCCAATGAAACCGTAACATCCTGCCCGAATGTTGCTCTGCCGTATTTTGGCCCATTCCCGGCGAAGCGCTTGCTTGAGGTGATCGACACTTTGGAATTTTTTAGTGCCAACCTTGCTTTCCAAAATACTCCAGACACAATAGTCCAACGAATTGGTATCCGGAGATTTTGGTGGTCATTATTAGCAGGAAATGAAGCGAGAAATATCATTTAGTAACCATTCTTGGGTGGCGAGTGCTGAGTCCTGTTGCAATGTCCAAGGTCTGCGGCCAAAATGTTTGCGTGCCCAAGGCTTTAATACACCCTCCAGAATATTTTCGCGTTAATATTCGGCATTTTTTTCTAATGCCACGGTCGATTAATACGGGCGGAGAGCGACCATCGGCTGTTATGGCGGCCGGCCCACACCATCACCATGGCCGGCGCAAATTCGGCAGTTCACAACTTT
The DNA here is from genome assembly GCF_030504385.1 of Musca domestica. NCBI lineage: Eukaryota > Metazoa > Arthropoda > Insecta > Diptera > Muscidae > Musca > Musca domestica. Next base: position 3,988,027 of record NW_026712347.1, read on the forward strand.
TGGCCAAGCGAACCAATGCTTTAGCTCTTTTGAGTGTATTTTCGTTCAGTTGCGGTGCAAGTTCTTGCACTTTTTGGAATTTCAATGGCTTCACACCGAGCTCATTTTTCAATATTTGCCGAATGGAATATGGCGATATGTTCAAATCACGAGTCATATTTCGGCCGCTGCGACACGGGTTTCGATCAAGTCGCTTCTTTACTTTTCGAATCATTTCTGTTGATTTGGCTGTTTTCTTCCGTCCACTTTCTTGACGTCGGGCTACGCTACCAGTATCACGGTAACGAGCGATGGTACGAGATACAAAAGATCTATTCACATTTAAAAGCTGGAGTGCTCTAACGATAGCCACTTCACGAAATTTTTTTTCTGGAAAATTCTCACCAAAATGCTTTTGTACGCTTGTAAACAATATAATGAGCTGTCACTGGAATAATTTTAACAGCTGTCTGAGGAGAGGAGTGGCTTGGAAATAACAGCAGTCTGAAGTTGGTTTTCAGTTTCATCATCTCACCCTGTATATATTCAACACCGGTGATACAAACCTTGTCAATTTTCAGACTGACATTTCATGTTCGCCAATAACACAATTGCTCCTCCATTCGTTTGAAATAACTTTAGTTCTGATTTTTATCTAACTTATGTTACTAAAACCAATTTTAATTCTAACACCTCGGGTTGATGAAAATAAAATAAATATTCACAACTAAAATCCTCTTTTCCACACCTCTTGATGTATTTAAATGCATTACATGGCGACTGCCGACCTCATTTTCTGTCGGAAGCTTCGCCGTGATGATAGACCTGAGCTCAAATTTACTAATTTCGCTTGTCTCAATATTATCCAACGCCTCCCCTGTCTCCTTCGCCCTCTACGAATTCATTTTGGCCAATGACGAGGTTTTCGACAACTGTCCCCAAATACCGGGCAATCGGGGAATACACGATCTCTTTGATATGGCAAATGTGACATTGGTTTACAGTGAAGGTCGTGTTACCATCGGTGGCAGTGGTGTCTGTAACTGGGAGGGCATGCAACCCAACGATCGCATACGTGTAAGGCAAAAAATAATAACGGGAACAAAAATTAAAAAATCTTAAATCCCCTGATTCTCTTCCCCAGAGCAGAGCCGAATTGTTGAAATATCATCGCGGAACTTGGCAGCCAACACCATTATCGTCGGCCACGAATAATTTTTGTGAAACATTGTTTGATCCAACATCGCTGACCTATCATATGTGGGGTCGTCACATTGTTGAAAGCGAACGCAAATGTGTTAGCAACTATGGGGTAAGTTCGGAAGAAGTAATTTTGATTTTATTGATTGATTTGGTTGTTCTTTCTTTGATGCCTCCATAGCACATCTACCACTACTGCCATTTTATGGTGGACACCGTGCTTGAGTTTCCCTGGAATATTGAGGGACGCCATAAACTTGTGTACCGAAGTAGGGCTTATGACTCGACGTCGAATCGGCCACGTCCCAAAGAAATATGTATTCAAGTTTTTGGTGAATTTATTAAAGTGAAATAATATCTCGATGGAGGATCATGTGAACTAAAATTTAACTACCGAAGTAGGGGAAATTGGGGTCGCCACAACTCATAAAGTGCTTGAATATGCAGTTCTAGTAGTTCTTAAGGCTAGATATATAAATATATAAAACCATTGTCTGGAACTTTGAATTTTGGCAAAACAATCACACATGGCGCAAAGGGTAGCGTATGGTGCCATTTTTGTAAATTAGTACCAAAATTACTAAGCTGAACCAAATTACCACTCCAGCGGGCAAAGGGACATAGGAAATATTCGGAACTTTTTTTTTTAATTATGGTATTTAGGTACTTAAGTCTGAACGTTTTTAGTTTAATTGAGGCAAGTTTTTAGGGGGGGAAAGAGGGGGAGGGGAAAGAAAATGGAAGAAAAAATTGCTCGTTCTGGCTATTTCTTTTGTGTTGTTATTTTTACTCAAAAAAATAAAAAACAATGACAGAAAAGTGAGAGTGAAAAAAAAAATGCTGAGAAATTGCCCTGCAGAGGAAGCAAATTGAAAAAAGGACGAGAATAACTGTCGCAAGTAAACTCGCCAATCAGAAATTTTAACATATTGAAATTTTATTTAAAAACCTAAAATTCGAATTATTCTAAAATTATTTTGCATTTAAAACTTAAAAAAAAATTGTTTTCAAAAATGAAAAGTGATTCCTCAGACCCTGCATGGACGTCTGAAAAAATTTAAAAAAAAATTGGAGACCTTTCAAGGGCAATTTAAAACGTGAAGAAGACTGGAATAGAAGAAGGCGGAGAAGACTACAGATGTGGATTTTTACAGATTTCTAGGACCGTAGATTTTTTTAAGGATTTCTAAGACTTGACATAGATGATTATAAAGGTGGATTTTCAAAGATTTCTAGGACCGTAACAGGATGACTATTAAATTGATGTTTTTTAAAGATTTCGAGGACTTCACAAGGACGAAAATAAGGTGGATTTTTTTTAAGATTTCTAAGTCCTTGCAAAGACTACAATAAATGTAGACTTTTCAAATTTTCTGGGACCTAAGAACGACGAATGGGTATATTTTAAAAATATATTCTTAGTCTCTTAAAAATTGTCAAAGATTTAGTGGGTTACACAACGTGAATTTGTTGTTTGATTTCTAGGCCCTCACTGGGATAACTATAAAGGTGGATTATTTATAGGTTTCTAGGATTTCAAAAGGACTTCTTTAAATATGTTCTTTTTTTTAATTTTAAGGATCTTTAAAATAATATTAAAATGTGTTTTTTTAAAGAATTCGTCGATCTTACAAGAACGATTGTAAACGTGTATTTTAAGATTTCATGGACCTTACAAGGACTTCTGTAAATTACTATTTTCAGAGATTTCTAGGACCTAACAAGGACGACGGTAAGCGAGGATTTTTTAAAAAAATTTTTGGACATTACAACAATTACTATATAAAAGTATATTTTAAAGACTTTTAGGACCTTACAGGGATAACTATACTGGTGGATTTTTTTTTTAAATTTCTAGGACCTTACAAAAATGACTATTTCTATGACTTTGCAAGGATGACTATAAAGGTGGATTTTTTTACAGAAGTCTTTAAATACGTTTTTTTCAGTTTTTAGGAACTTTAGGACGATTTGAATCGAGCTTCTTTTTAAAGATTTCTCGGACCCTACAAGGACGTCTCTAAACGTCAATTTCTTAGAGATTTCTAAGACCTTACAGGGGCGACTTTAAACAAAGATTTTTAATATATTTCCAAGACAACAAAAGGACGATTATAAGTGTGTTTTTTTAAAAATTTCAAGGACATAACAGGCATGGCTGCAAAGGTGTATTGTTTAAAGATTTCTAGGACCTTACATGGATGACTATATGGGTGGATTTTTTAAGGTTTTGCAAAGACTTCAGGGTCCTTACAAAGGCGACTATAAGGGTGGATATTTCAAGAATTTCTAGGACCTCACAAGGACGATTATAAACTCGGATTTTTTAATAAATTCTAGGACTTTACAAGGACGACGGTAAAGCAGGATTTTTTTAAAGATTTCTAGGACCTTACAAGGACGACTTTTTATTTGGATTTCTAGGATCTTACAAGGATAAATATAAAGTTGAATTTTTCGAACATTTCGTTGACAAGGTCGTCTTTTAACATGTTATTTTCTTATAAACTATTAAAATAAGGTAAATGGTTTATTTTAAGATTGCGATTTTTAGTAAAATGCTTATTCCTTTAACTATTTTCGCCTAAAACTAAATTTTATGTTTCTTTCAGGCGCCAACCGGATTCTAAGCAAAAAATCGTCCATAAATGGTGGTTTATAATGAAATTTGATGAGGAATATTACTTCCTTTAGTACTTTTCCAAAAAAATAAAGCATTAATTGAGATTTTGATTTGGAAAGATGTTAAATTGGCAGTGAAAAACGTAAAAACATAATTTGTACTTTTCATATATAAATTTCGAAAAACGGTCATAGATAGATGCATACTTCATTCTTAGGTTTATAGTGGAATTTTGTGAAGAACAATTCTGTCTTTAAAATTTTTGTCTAAAACGAAAAACAATTTTTTCAAAGAAGAAACTTTCTTTGTGTTTATTGGTAACATTGAAGCAAGTTTTTTTTTTCTTGATAGCTAGCAGATATAGGGATTTATTTTCTTTGGTAACTTATAGTGAAATTTTGTGATGCATATTTCTGTCTTTGACTTCATTCCTCCAAAATGTTGTTTTGTGGGAGAATTTTGCCAAAACTCACATAAGGTACGGTTTTAACCCAAAAATGTGTTTTTAATATTTACGAATTCTTGGCCGGTGAATAATGTCGCTAAAGTCATCAAAATACCGGATATCGGGAGGTACCGTTATATGGGGACTATACGAAGACGTGGGCCTGCATAGACAATTTTCTGCCTTAGGCTGTAGTATTCATTACGAACTTCAAACACCAAATGTGAAACAATTCCGTTGAATAATGTCGCTAAAATCATCGAAATACCGAATATAGGGAGGCGCCGTTATAAGGGGGCTATACGAAGACGTGGACCTGCACAGACAATATTCTGTCTTAGGCTGTAGTATCCATTTCGAAATTTAAATACCAAATTTGAAACAATTCCGGTCAATAATGTCGCTAAAATCATCAGAATACCGAATATCGGGAGGTATCGTTATATGGGGACTATGCGAAGACGTGGGCCTGCATAGACAATTTCTGCCTTAGGCTGTACTATCCATTGAGAACTTCAAATACCAAATTTGAAACAATTCCGGTAAATAATGTCGCTAAAATCATCAAAATACCGAATATAGGGAGGCACCGTTACAAGGGGGCTATACGAAGACGTGGACGTGCACAGACAATTTTCTGTCTTAGGCTGTAGTATCCATTTCGAACTTCAAATGACAAATTTGAAACAATTCTGGTGAATAATGTCGCTAAAATCAGCAAAATACCGAATATCGGGAGGTACCGTTATATGGGGCTATATGATAACGTAGACCCACATGGCCCATTTATGGACCCACATGGCCCATTATGTGTGCAAAATTTTTGAGTCCTCTATCTTAATTCGTTCGAAAGATAGCGTGATTACAACAGACAGACAGACGGACAGACACACAGACGGACATGGCTAAATCGTCTTAGAATTTTACGCTGATCAAGAATATATCTACTTTGTTGGGTCTGACATTAGTATTTCGAGGAGTTACAAACGGAATGACAAAATTAATATACCTCCATAGTATGGTGGAGGGTATAAAAATGCCTTCTAGACTAAATTTCCGTTTCTGCAGCCTGTCACGCCCTCACTTTAAAATCGCCTAAAACTTTGTCCTTCCCATAAAGCCCCTTCCATCCAAGTAACCCATAAAAATTTAATAGTAAATGCCGGTGATTTTTCCCTTGTATAAACCTCCGCTAAATTCGCAAAGAAGTATCCATAATCCTTTTTCACATAAATTAAAAACATTTAACGGAAAATGTGCGTAATTTAAGTAGCATTTCCTGGGAATCTAAAAGAAACTGCGGGCAAAAAAAAAAAAACCCTCAAAAAAACAAAAAAACAAGGAATAAAAATGCTAAAAATAACAATAATTTGTAAAAACTGAAAAGAAGGCGGGAGGACAGAACGATAAAAAAAGAAATGAACGCACTCCATAAGCTAGAAATCCCAGCTACAATTCATTTGCTAGGAGAGCCACATAAAAAAGAACAGAAAACGTAACATTGCAAATGGTGAGAAATAATAAAAGCAAGAAACGTTTTCGTTTTATATAGCAGTCAAAGACTATAAAAAACCCCAACAGCAGCACACAGCTCATCCAGGAGAATATACGAAAAATCCCTGTGGGTGAATTACATTTGGATGGAGCTGAGAACTCATAAACAGAATGGGCATCAAAAGATGCTGGTGAAACAAAATATAACAAAAAGCTCGAAGAAAAATAGACGAACAAATCATCAGCATCAATGGTAGCAGAAGTAGCAGCAGCAGAATCCAGCAAATGGCATTGGCTTGACTGGAAGGCAAGCAGGCAGCTCCATTGGAGTTTTCATCCTCAGGCAGCCATACTGGAATATAATGACGATGGATGCCTGCCTGCCAGCCAGTCAGCCTCAATGCAACGATGATGAGCTGCAATGATGAAGTCTAGCTGAGAAAAAAAGCGAGCGACAATAAATGCAACAATAAAAAACTGCTTTTAGATTTTTGTTATTCTGTTTCTCTTTTATTTGTGCAGAAGACTAAAACAAAACAACGATAGTAGAAAACGTCACCGAGTTAGTTGGGCTAGACGACAACGCCAACAACGTCGTGGAGGATGACGACGACGAGTATAGACAACGCTGGGTCGTAGCGTCTGACTAAAACACATCCCATTGAAATTGATTGAGAAAGGAACTAAATGGAAAAGCGGCATGAAAACAAACTGTGCGTTGTTTTTCTTTTTTAATGTTTTTTTTTATTTTTCAGTTTTTTTAGCACGATATATAACTCAGGCCAAAAAACGCCCTTTCAAATACACTCGAGGAAAAAAATAAAAGAAAATGCCTCAATAGTAGTAACTGAGGCCTGATTTTTTTTTATAGAAAAAAATGCCTCAGTAGAGCCCTGAGGCCTGATTTTTTTCTATAGAAAAAAAATGCCTCAGTAGAGCCCTGAGGCCTGATTTTTTTCTATAGAAAAAAAATGCCTCAGATGCTGAGGCCTGATTTTTTTTGTATAGAAAAAAAAAATGCCTCAGAGGCTGAGGCCTGATTTTTTTTTCTATAGAATAAAAAATGCCTCAGTGGCTGAGGCCTGATTTTTTTATTCTATAGAATAAAAAATGCCTCAGAGGCTGAGGCTGATTTTTTTCTATAGAAAAAAAATGCCACAGAGGCTGAGGCTGATTTTTTTCTATAGAAAAAAAATGCCACAGAGGCTGAGGCCTGATTTTTTTCTATAGAAAAAAAAGGCCTCAGGGGCTGATGCCTGATTTTTTTCTATAGAAAAAAATGCCTCAGTGGCTGATGCCTGATTTTTTTTATAGAAAAAAAAATGCCTCAGTGGCTGATGCCTGATTTTTTTTTTCTATAGAAAAAAAATGCCTCAGGGGCTGATGCCTGATTTTTTTATAGAAAAAAATGCCTCAGAGGTCTTTCTGCGGCCTGATTTTTTTCTATAGAAAAAAATGCATCAGTAGTTTTTCTCAGGCCTCATTTTTTTCTGTAGAAAATAAGTAAAAAGCCGAAGAGGGCCGAACTTGGAATACCCTCCACCATTTCGAACGAATTTGCAAATTCTCAAAAACAATAAAATCCGTTAAAAATTCTGTTAAAATTTTAAATATACCGAATGTAGCTGTTATATTAGGGTCTATACGACGACATGGACCTACATAGGTAACTTACGGCATAAGCCATTACAATATTCAAATGCGAAACTTAAAAAAAATCGGTGAAAATGTAGCTAAAATCATCAAAATACCGAATATCTGGGGGCTATACGGTGACGTGGACCTGCAAAGACAATATTCTCTCATAGGATGTAGCATGCGTTACGAACTTCAAATACCAAATTTGAAACAATTTCGGTAAATAATGTCGCTAAAATAATCAAAATACCGAATATCGGGAGGTGACGTTATATGGCGCCTATACGAAGACGTGGACCTGCAGAGACAATTTTCTGTCTAAGGCTGTAGTATCCATTTCGAACATCAAATACCAAATTTGAAACAATTCCGGTGAATAATGTCGCTAAAATCATCAAAATACCGAATAAAGGTAGGTATCGTTATATGAGGACAGAATATCGGGAGGTACCGTTATATGGGGGCTATACCAAAACGTGGAGTTACATGGCCCATTTTAAATACCAAAAGTCCTGCAGGCATAATATGCATTTCAGTAAAATATTATAAATCTACTTCATTTCGTTCGGTAGCTAGAGTGATTTCCTCAGACGGATAGACGTACATCACTAAATCGACATAGAACCCCCCCTTTCTGGGGTCTAAAATGTGTATTTCGAGGTGTTACAAATGGAATGACAAACTTAATATACCCTCCATACTATGGTGGAGGGTATGAAAATGCTTCAAAGGATAAGGAGAGTTTTTAAAAAAAAAATCTGTTTTTTTTTTGAGTGTATTCCTAGATGAGGTTGGAAAAGCCCTGAATGCAACGAACTGCATGACTCCAAAACTGCATCATTGGTGGGGACTAATGTTCTAGTATTGCAAATGCACAAAATGCATGAGGATGCCGGGCGCTGCTGATGCCGTTCCTCATGAAAATGATGATGCTGTTGTTGTTGTTGCTGCTGCTGAATGGTGGATTCACCATACAATCATGGGTGTCAGCAGTCACTTGGTGTTCTGGAAATCTTGTTTAGCTGATGTTCAAGCAATTTCTGATGCATTGTATAGACGTGGAGGTTGTTGTTGTTTCTGGCGTGTTTTTTTTTCGCTCCATGCCTTTTGCACTCGTGTTAATGACCCTTCTATGCCTTGGCATGGCAGAGGGACTAATGGCAAGCGCAACTGCTGCACCTACTCTACACCTCTGCTCAGACATGGAGACCATTTTTTTATGACAAAAAAGAAGCAAAAACAAAGACATCCTTGCAAGACATGGTTGTATATTTTTAAAACCGTTTCTTTTTCTTGGTTCTCCATCATATTCTGCAATGCTCTTTGGAGCCAACCAGCCAACGTCACAGTAAGAAGGACCCTTGGAGTGCAGAAGAAGAAGAAGAAGAAACAGCACATACATACACACAAATATGCGTGTGTGTGGGTAGGTTTGTGTCTGACATCTCTCGTAACAAGGGCCATTTCATGTGTCATGTTTGTTAATCTTCGGAAATGTTTTGTTGTATTCTTGGAGCTTTTTTTTTGTTGCATTCAATCTTTCTATAGATGAGCGACAACCAAGAAAGGGAAAAACCAAATTGAAGAGTGAATCGAAAATCGTCATCGTCAAAGTCAGAAAAGAAGCAGACCAAAAATAATGGTAAGCAGAATGTATACAAAAAAATATTCGCCTGTCTTCTTTGCTTGCCGGCTTTCGGTTGTTGTCGTCGAATAACGCCCTACGCTTCCTCTTCCAGCATCCCACTCATCTACCATCACTTATTGTGTTGGGCCATAATTTAGGTGTTTATTGTTTATTTCCCTTTCAATTTAGGAGACTGCGTATTAAGATAAGGAAATTCAAATTGAAGAAGAGGAAAGAGATAAACATGGAAAACATGGAGCAATATTCCAAGGTCTAAAAAGGAAACAATGTCCTTAGCTTCAGAGAACGATTTTTTCCGATAGAAAACTTTGATACTTAACTGCTGAGGACTACTTTTTCCCATAGGGAATTTTTTGGTCCTCAGCTGCTGAGGACTACTTTTTTCCATAGACGAAAATTTGGTCCTCAGCTCATGCTGAGGACTACTTTTTCCCATAGGGGAAATATTGGGTCCTGCTGGGGACTACATTTTCTCATAGGGGAAAGTTTGGTCCTCATCTTCTGCTGAGGTCCATTTTTTCCCATTGAGAACATTTGATCCTTAGCTGCTGAGGTCTACTTTTTCCCATAGGGGAAAATTTGGTAATCGGTTCCTGCTGAGGACTACTTTTTCCCATAGGGAATATTTCGGTCCACAGCTACTGCTGAGGACTACTTTTTCCCATAGTGGAAAATTCGGTCCTCAGCTGCTGAGGACTACTTTTTCCCATAGGGGAAAATTTGATCCTCAGCTGCTGAGGACTACTTTTTCCCATTGGGAAAATTTGATCCTCAGCTTCTGAGAACTACTTTTTCCATTAGGGAAATTTGGTCCTCAGCGGCTGAGGACTATTTTTGCCGCTTGGGGAAAATTTGGTCATCAGCTGCTGAGGACTACTTTTTTCCATAGCGAAAAATTTGGTCCTCAGCGGCTGAGTACTACTTTTTCCCATAGGGAAAATTTGGTCCTCAGCTGCTAAGGACTCCTTTTTCCTATAGGGAAAAATTTGGTCCTCAGCGGCTGAAGGCTACAGTTTTTTCCTCACCTTTTTAATAGAAAAATTATTGCTTTCCCCACATCTTTTTCCTCAGCTTTTAAGGACAACTTTGCTGTATGTCCTCCTCTGCGGAGAACAATTTTTTCCATTAGAAATATAAAGGTGTTAAAAATTTTTAAAACAAACTCATTCATAGTTCAAAGTTTCCCCCAAACGCTAAGCTCCACATCCAAGTTTCCACCATCCAAACCATTCAACTTCCAAGTCATAAGAGAGGGACGCTGCAGAACACCAAATTTTCAAAAATCCCTCCAAAAAAAAACAAATCAAACTAAACTATAGGTGGGTTGTAGTTACACGACACTCGTGTGGTTGTCTACCTGGCTGGCGGATTGGAAGTTAATGTTTTTTGTTGTTTTTGTTATTATTGTTTTATTCGATTGTTACAAGGTGTTGACGTCGATGATGTTTGGCACCGCTGGCTGGCTGGCTGACTGTATGAATGGGTGGTTGAGGCGGGTTGACTTGGTGTGGTTATGTTGCTCGTGTCAGTCGAGGAAAGAAAAACCTACATTGATTCACTGACTTTTAAGATACGCCATGATTAATAAATTCGTTAACAAGTCATCGATGTTGTTGGTGTTATTCTGTTTTGTTGTATGACTTGCAGGCTTTAGGAGAGTAAAGAATAAGTAATGTTTTTCGGATGATTTGGGTGGTTTATTTGTGAACTGTTAGTTGTTATGTTTAAGATATGGCATAAAACATAGACCACCATTGCGGATCTGGATTCAGAAAACAAAAACACATACCATAAGAATGTTCCTAGAAATCCACAGTCATATCGTAGTAAAACCGTTTTACATTCTTGCAGTTCCGGATCAGATTACATGTCAATAGGTCTTCTAAAGGGCCTTTAAAGGGCAGCAGGACATCATTTCACCCCTGCCAGATGAATTACAAGTTGTGATGAAAAAACTGCAACCAATTTCAGACTGCTGTCATTTCTAAGCCATTCGTCCGACAGCTGTTAAAATTATTCCAGTGACAGCTCATTATGTAGCTTACAAGCGTACAGAAACATTTTGGTGAGAATTTTCCAGAAAAAAAATTATTCGTCATGGAATTCAAGCGTGATATGATATTATATTATATATCATATATATATTTGGCTGGAGAACCACAAGTGGCTATCGTTAGAGCACTCCAGCATTTAAATGTGAATAAATCTTTTGTGTCCCGTAGCATAGCTCGTTACCCTGATACTGGTCACGACGTCAAGGAAGTGGACGGAAGAAAACATCAAGATCAGCAAAAATGGTTCGAAAAGTAAACAAGCGACTTGATCGAAACCCGCGTCGCAGTGGCCGAAAAATGGCTCGTGAGCTGAACATATCACAATCTTCCATTCGGAAAATATTGAAAAAAAAAACTTACACCGCAACAGAAAGAAAATAGACTCAAAAGAGCTAAAGAGTTGCTTCGCTTGGCCGAAAGTGGTGAACTGCCGAATTTGGTTTTCTCCGATGAGGAAACATTCGTTGTCCAGCAGTTTGTAATCAAACAAAATGATCGTGTTTACCTGCTAAAGAGGTCAGCTGAAAATGTGCACCTTTGGTTGGCCACAAGAACTCAAGCGCCGGCCATGGTGATGGTGTGGGCTGCCATAACAGCCAATGATCGCTCTCCGCTCGTATTAATCAACTGTGGCATCAGAATAAATGTCGAATATTATCGCGAAAATATTCTGGAGGGTTTACTAAAGCCTTGGGCACGCAAATATTTTGGCCGAAGACCTTGGACATTCCAACAGGACTCAGCACGCGCCTCCCAAGTTTGTCTATTGTGTCTGGAGTATTTTGGAAAGCAAGGTTGGCAGTAAAAAATACAAAAGTGTCGATCACCTCAAGCAAGCGCTTCCCCGAGAATGGGTCAAAATACCGCAGAGCAACATTCGGGCAGCGTGTGACGGTTTCATTGGCCGTTTGAGGGCCCTAATTCGTGCCACAGATGACCAATTCGAACAAATCTAAACTTATTCTAAAATTTGATGTTATTTCCGACATTTTTAAAATTAAAAACCAGTAAAGAAAGTCCTAAAGTCGGACGGGGCCGATTTTATGATACCCTACAACACTTTGCTAATTTAGTTGAGCTCCACACAACAATTAAAAGTTTTTTATGGGAGAATTCAATCATACACCCTATGATTATGATTATAATTTAAAATTCAAAGGACTAAATATGCCAAAGCATTTGTATCTTTTAAATTCGGACTTGTATTGCCCATTTGGTGCAAAATTAATTTGAAATCAGATGAAGATATATATGAGAGCTATATCCAAATCTGAACCGATCTCGATAAAAAGATATTTCTGAGCTGTATTTGATATGTTTATCTGAATACCGTTGTTACGGAGTGCATATTACGGCTGTGGGTAACAAATACAACAAATCGGATGAACAATATATATGGGAGCTATAACTATATCTGAACCGATCTTCACCAAATTTGGCATACTAGCTTCTAGACTCTTAGACTAGTCGTAAGTGCCAAATTTCATCTCATTTGACCAAATATTAGACGTTTGGTGCACAATAAAAAGTAAATCGGACGAAGTTATATATGGGAGCTATATCCAAATCTGAACCGATCTCGATAAAATTTAGCAAAGGTATTTCTGAGCTGCATTTGATATATTTCCCCAAATATTGTTGTTACAGAGTGCATATTACGGCTGTGGAGGACAAAAATAACAAATCGGATGAACAATATATATTGGAGCTATAGGTATATCTGAACCGATTTCGATCAAATTTGGCATACTTATTTTTAGGCCTAATTTGGTTGTATGTGCAAAACTCCATACTATTCGGGTTGATATTACACGTTTGGTGCACAATAGAAGGCAGATCGGACGAAGATATATATGAGAGCTATATCTAAATTTTTACCGATTATCTCCAATTTCAATAGGGTTCGTCCTTGGGCCAAAAAAATATTGTTTGGAAAATTTCATCTCAATCGGATAATAAATGCGACCTGCATTTTGTTCACAAGAATACATGGACAGACGGACGGACAGAAGAACTGACATGCATAAATTAACTCAAAAAGTGATTCTATGCAGATCATCAAAAGGAACTATGGGTCTATCTCGTTTCCTTTTGCCTGTTACAAACAAATGCACAAATACATAATTCCCTGACCACCTTGTGGTGTAGGGTATAAAAAGTAAAAATTATGGCATTTGACTTTGCTGCAGTTTTTTTTTTTTTATTTCACCCTGTATTTTTGAGTACAATTAAAAATCACTAATAGTTCTACTTGCGTCAGATCAGGCGACGTTTTTTCGGATTTTTTTTTTAAGTCCTAAATATTAAACACTTAAGTTTTATTGTTGAATATTTTTAAAATAAAGGTAGTTTATTACTAGGGCTACGATAATCAGATTTGAAATTCAGTCCGCTCTCTTTTTTTAGGTACCAAAAAAATAGCATGCCGATAGGGCGCATCTTGAAATATAAATGTAATATGACCACCGGTCTTCAAATATATACAAAAGTATGTATGGGTGAAAGATGTGCTATCCTCCTGACTCATCTCTTGTAAGCGCTACATCCATATTGCATTTCTCACCTTTTTTTTTCTTCTTTCTTGGTGGCGAACTCAGCGGGTGGGGTGTCCCCGATAAAAAATCTACATTAAATTATTTTGTTAATTAAAATCATTTAAAAAACACTTTAAAAGCCATTGAGAGGAAAGCGAAAGTCAAACTCGTTGCCACATTAAAAACAAAACTCAAAATCAATTCCCACGAGAGAAATTGCATTTTTCTAATTATCAAAATTGTTGAAGTGTTTTCTTCGTTAATTTCAAAATTGAATTGAACAATTAGATTACCTTAAAAGTTAAAAGAAATTATGAAAAATATTTTTTTTATTTTGGAATGCCATAGCATTTTTTATTTCAAGTGGCATCAATGATGAAGATGATGATGGGTAGTCAAGATTGGATAGATTGTGTGGTGGTTACGACTCGACCACAAAACTTCTTCCTCATTGCACAGCAAATGAATAAAAAAAAAAAAGTTTCAACAGAGACAAAATACGAAAACAGTCAAATAGACAACAACACCGACAACAACAAGACATTCCAATAACAAAGAAGAAAATGAAAAATATCTACCCACAGCTTTAGATTGCTCACAAAAGATAAACTTAACAGCCAACGCCGACTGACTTAAGCGCTTTCATTTAAAAAGCCCACCATGTCCACATCTCTGTCGCACTGATGATTAGGGAATTTTCCTTTCCAGACTTTCATTGGTGGCATCTTCTGGTTTTTTTTTATACCCTACACCACTAGGTGGTCAGGGTATTATGTCTTTGTGCATTTGTTTGTAACAGGCAAAAGGAAACGAGATAGACCCACAGTTCCTTTTGATGATCTGCATAGAATCACATTCTGAGTCGATTTATGCATGTCCGTCCGTCCGTCCGTCTGTCCGTCTGTCCGTCTGTCCATGTATTTTTGTAAACAGAGTACAGTTCACATTTATTGCCCTATCCAGATGAAATTTTACACAAATCATTTGTTTGGCCCAAGGACGAACCCTATTGAAATTGGAGATAATCGGTAAAAATTTAGATATAGCTCCCATATATATCTTCGTCCGATTTGCCTTTTATTGTGCACCAAACGTGTATTATCAGCCCGAATAGTATGGAATTTTGCACATACAACCAAATTAGGCCTGAAAATAAGTATGCCAAATTTTATCGAAATCGGTTCAGATATAGCTATAGCTCCCATATATATTGTTCATCCGATTTGTTATTTTTGTCCTCCGCAGCCGTAATATGCACTCTGTAACAACAATATTTGGGGAAATATATCAAATGCAGCTCAGAAATACCTTTGCTAAATTTTATCGAGATCGGTTCAGATTTGGATATAGCTCCCATATATAACTTCGTCCGATTTACCATTTATTGTGCACCAAACGTCTAATATTTGTCCAAATGGGATGGAATTTGGCACATACGACCGAATTTAGTCTAGAAGGTAGTGTGCCAAATTTGGTGAAGATCGGTTCAGATATAGTTATAGCTCCCATATATATTGTTCATCCGATTTGTTGTATTTGTTACCCACAGCCGTAATACGCACTCCGTAACAACGATATTCTGGGAAATATATCAAATACAGCTCAGAAATATCTTTGCCAAATTTTATCAAGATCGGTTCAGATTTGGATATAGCTCTCATATATATCTTTATCTGATTTCAAATTAATTTTGCACCAAATGGCCAATACAAGTCCGAATTTAAAAGATACAAATGCTTTGGCATATTTAGTCTTTTGAATTTTAAATTATAATCATAATCATAGGGTGTATGATTGAATTCTCCCATAAAAACTTTTAATTATTAAGTGGAGCTCAACTAAATTAGCAAGGTGGTGTAGGGTATCATAAAATCGGCCCCGCCCGACTTTAGGACTTTCTTTACTGGTTTTTTGTTTTCTTTTTTGTATTTTTAACTGTCATTTCTGGATAACCAGATGAGATATTTAGGCAGTTGGAAGGGGGGGGGGGGGGGTATGGGACCGATGAGGAGAGAGATACCCTCAGTGTCACCGGGTGAGTGAGTAAATAATGTTACACAATAAATCGATTGAATTTTTGTTTAAAAAATATTACACTGTGCAACAGAATAAAACTCAGTAGTTTACGAAAGTAGAGCCAAATATAGAAGACAAGCACATCGGCGTTTCTAAGTTTTCCTCGCAGCTTCCTCGATACGACCAGTCTTGAAGTCAATGTTTCTTGAAGTATTTCAAAGCTCTCTATCAATATTCAAAATCTCAAAATATTGAGGTCGCCTTGTAAATGGGCTTATAAAAGTTTGTTCTAAGAACCCGAATTTGCGGGTTGCGAATTTAATATACAAACCGAGTCCTCTCAAATCCCCTTTGGAACTTTTCACAATCCAGACTGGCTGTTAGGCAGGAAAATTATAAGAAAATGTAAAGTGAATTCGGAATAAGAGGCTAAATTTGTCGAAAATATAAAAAATATTTTTTATAAACCAGAATTGATGATATATTTTTAATGGTACATATTAATCATACAAATTACTTTTGTTCGGAGACTCATAATGAAATTTGATTTAGGATATTTCTTCATTTGATATTTTCCCTAAAAAATGAATTGTTAATGAAGATTTTGATCCAGTATAAAAACGCTTCAAATTAATAGTAAAATCGAAAATACATAATTTTCATTTGTAATATGTAAACTTAGAATTTATTTTTCTAAAAAACCTATTATACCCAGATTAGTACTGAAATTATGTGTAGAATATATTTTCTTTTGTCACTTTTCCAAAAAAAATTATGTCGTAAGGGAGATTTTGTCTCAGAATCGAAACGTGTTGAAAAAGTAGTAAAAAAACGAAAACACATTTTCACTGGTACAAAATATTTAAATTTCGAATGAAATTTTCGTAAAAAACCGATTAAACCTAGATAAATGGTTTATTCGGAGATTTATATTGAAATTTTGTGTAGAAAATTTCTTTCCTCACACTTTCCCCAAAAAATTAATAATTAAGGCAAATTTTGATTTTGAATGGAAAGGTATTGAATAGGTTATAAAAAAACGATAAAATAATTTTCGCTGGTACAAAATATATTAATTTCGAATGAAATTTTCTTAAGAAATATTAAACCTACATAAATTGTTTATTCCGAGATTTGTATGGAAATTTTGTGCAGAACATTTCCTTCTTTGACTTTTTCCTTTGACATTTTCACTGGTACAAATTATATTAATTACGAATGCAATTTTTTTAAATTATTGTACCTAGGCTCATTCTGAGACTCATAATTAAATTGTATGTTAAATATTTCTTCCTTTAACACTTTCTGTCTAAAACGAAATTTTATGTTACTTTAATGTACCAACTCCAAAATGGATCAAGGAAAAATTTATCAAAAATTTTGGAATACTTTCGCGTTTTTTGTGGCTAAAGTAATGCAAATATTTTCTTGATTTATAATAGAAATACAGATTTCTTTTCTTCAATGACTTATAGTGAAATTTGATGGAGAATATTTTTGTCTTTAACGTCATCCTTTTAAAATGTTGGTTGCTTTGTTGGAGAATTTTGCAAAAACTCACATGAAGTACGGCTTTAACCCTAAAGTGTATTTTTATACCCTCCACCTTGGAAAGGAGGGTATATTAACTTTGTCATTCCGTTTGTAACATCCTTAAATATTCGTCTTAGACCCCATAAATTATATATATATTCATAATCAGCATAAAATTCTAAGTCGATTTAACGATGTCCGTCTCTCTGTCTGTCTGTCCGTCTGTCTGTAAGTCTGCCTGTTGAAATCAGGATACAGCCCACATTATTTGACGTAGAGCGCCAAAATTTAGCAGAGCAATTTGCATTGTGTCTAGGATGGTTGGTATTGAAAAGGAGATATATCGGTCCACGTTCTGGTATAGTCACCATATAATGGTACCTCCCGATATTCGGTATTTTGATGATTTATGCCACATTTTTTCACGGATTTGTCTGAAAATTGGTATTTGTAGGTCATAACGGGTCCTAGTTCGTGTGGCGAAACATTGTAATTATAGGTCCACGTTTTGGTGTAGCCCCCATATAACGGTACCTCCCGATATTCGGCATTTTAATGATTTTTAGTTCGTGTGGCGAAACATTGTAATTATAGGTCCACGTTTTGGTGTAGCCCCCATATAACGGTACCTCCCGATATTCGGCATTTTAATGATTTTTGCCACATTTCTTCCAATGTTTTTTACCCTAAGGTGGAGGGTATTAAAAGTTTGGCCCGGCCGAACTTAATGTGTTTTTACTTGTTAATATTTATTGATCTCTGGTGTTTAGGATAGATTAAGACCTTTGATGTGTTCTGGTACTTATAGTAAAAAAAATTAAATAATTTTGTAGAATATGTTGACTTGCTACGATCCCGGTTAAATCGGGGTTTTAAACATATTTTGGAAAAATGGCCAAAAAGATCCCTTTGAAGACCAGCCTTAGGGTTAGCATATTCTACCAAAATAATCTCCGTAATGTTAACCATAATTATGGCGAAGACACTATATACCTCAAATGTACAGATTCCAAGGTACCTTAATCCGAAAACTTCAACAATTGTAGAATAAGGGTGAACTTAAATCAAATTTTAATCATAATTTTTTAACAAGTGAAAGAGCAGCTAAGTTCGTCCGGACCGAACTTTTAATACCCTCCACCATATTGAAGGAACTTGAAATTTTTCAAAAAAAAAAAAAAAAAAAAAAAAAAAAAATCCGAAAATTACCTCTTAAATGAGGACTATACGAAGATGTGGACCTTCATACGAAATTTTTTGTCATAGGCTCTAGCATCCATTACGAACTTATAATACAAAATTTAAAACAGTTCCAGTGGATAATGCCGTTAAAATAATTAAAATAACAAATATCGGGAGGTATCGTTATATGGAGTTGGACATGGCCCATTTACGAACTTATCCTACCTAAGCCTTTTAGCCTTCTATCTCAATTGATTACAACAGACACACGGACAGAGGGACGGGTATCGCTAAATCGTCTTAGAATTTTACCCTGATCCTGAATATATATACTTTGTAGGGTCTATCATGAATATTTCGAGGAGTTACAAACGGAATGACAAAGCTAATATACATTCAATAGAATGGTGGAGGGTGTAAAAAGACACCTTTGTCGACTCGCTTGCGGGTTAACATATTCTACCAAAATTATCTCTGTTTTTTACCCCTAATATTACCAAAGATACTATATACCCAAAATAGACGGATTCCCAGAAATCTTAATTGTCCCCTCTATTTAGGTTACTTTGCGATGTAAACTTCTAATAAACCGATACACGTGTCTTATATGTTTACCTCTACTTTCATAATCACTGGCTGATTCCTGAAATTAGAGAAAGAATTAATTTTGTCGCGCAGTGTTGTTAACATTAGAACAAAGGTAAACCGAGTTATACGACATTCTGACACCCTCTGCCGACAAACTCACTGATTCCTTCTAACTTATTTCCATCCCATTTGATGTAAGGCTGAAATACATCTGATTTCACACTTTGCCACAATCAAAAATGCAAATTATGAATAAATTGAAACAAATTTAGCAGGATTAATATAAAGAACAACTTCTAAGCAGATTTAACGCCAAAAAATGATAATTCAGTTTAGACCAAAAAAAAAAAAAAAAAAAAAAAAACGCCGTACTTTATCATTTCACAATCATTTCGAACTCGTGCCATAGGAATATAACACAACATAATACCATAAAATATTGTGAACTTCGTTTTTTTTTTGTGGCAAAAAAACAACAGTTATTTATGACTTGCAGAGCACCTAAGGTTCACAAAAATTAAAGATGACTTTTCTAAGAAAATTTCCAAGTTTTAGCAGCAGCGGGTGGGCAGGATTTGAAATTCTTTGATGCTGGTAGGTAGGAAGGTAGATAAGTATAAGTTATATCATTCTGGAGATATTTGTTTTCGTTGTTGTTTTCGAAATCCTCCCGAGAATAAATGTGATACTTCACTCTAAGTTCTGCTCTGATGATGAAGCATAAATATTTAATATTCCTCTAAAACTCACAAACATCGACTTGATGCCTTCCATAAATCCTCATAAATTATGAGGCAAAAAACAGCAACACAACAACTGTGCGACAACAGCGATTAAAATTCATAACCAACAAAAAGTGAACAACAATATGCCGAAAGGAGATGTTTGTGCTGTCCATGCTGTGGTCGCTCGAAATCGAAATCATCCAAATTCTTCCTCCACCCTCCACCCATGAAAAATATTTCGCGTGCTGCCACAAATCTAAATGAATACAAAAACAGGATGGTCGCCAAAACAAAATCATTTAACATTCATGAATATTGGCAAATGCAAATAAAAACAACAATTTGTTGTTGGTTTTGGTATTTTTGGTGTTCGTTTTCCACAATCCGGAAATTAACTTTAAATCCACAAAATATACACAAAAATGAAATAAAATTGGGGGATAACTTTTGTAGGTATATTCCCGTATGATTAGCCGTGTTTTGAGTAAAAATTTTCGTACTCAAATGTTAATAATGGGAGCTTAGCAATATGGAGAAAAAATTATTTGAATGGCATTTTGGAGTGAAATTTGTGGTAAAAAATAAATAAAATAAGTGCATAAGTTTGTCTCGAGAAAAGGATAATAATAATATTGTAGTACTATATAAGAATTTATAAAATAGCTTTAAAGTCTCTACGAGTATTGGAATTGTTTTAGGAAAAGTTACAACAATTTTCAACTTACTCATATAAATTGAAATATTTTGGAAAATGCCATACCTGTAAAGAAAAAAAGTTTTAGATTTTTTCGAATTTAATAAAAAATAATTACAAAATACTATTGTTATATCTATATATATAAAAATCAATTGTTGTTTGTTGGTAACGGAATCAGTTAAAAACGGCTGGACCGATTTGCATAATTTTTTGTACAAACGTTCGTCATACCCCGAGTTAGGTTTTTAAAGAAAAAAATATTGACCACGTCTACTTTTACGCCCACTATCTTTATTTATCTAAAATCCTTATATTTGCCAAAATAATGAAGATATCGGTTTGAGAATTGTTACATGAGATACTGTTGGCTTTCCATCCAACCCTAAGTACATATTTAGGGGCTGAGGAACGCGCTGTTAAATCTGTCTCTCCATATGTAAAAGAAAGTTGTGTTAGTTACTACGCTTATAACATAAAGACCGCCGGTCTGATTTTAACGATTCAGATAAATTCGGAATTGCCTCTTGGCGGAAAAGCATAAAATCCAAAAAAATCACATAAAAATGTGAAATTTTGAACATTTTCATTTTGACTTTTAAAATGTACAATAGTAATGTTTTATTTTGCATGATTTGTTTTCGTTTTGACTTACTAATTTCGAATGTACATTTGTAGTGTTTTTTTTTTTTTTTTTTTTTTGGAATTCCAAGTTTTTTTGGGTAGTATAAAGCGACAACGGATAAAAGTATTATTTATAGATTATATGTATTTATTGGGTAATACGAATAATATCAGAAGAGAATAAGATATGAAAATTCTTAAATCAGGAAAAATCGAAATTTTTTCAATGGAATCGAATTTCAAAATAATAGTACATTCTACAGACAAACTTCATAAGGACCTTTAAAAAGATTGAAGATTATTTTTATTTGAAGATTATTTTTATTTTTTCAATTCTTTCTTTTTTTATATTGAAGTGTACATTTCTTATTGTTTTCAATTCTGAATGAATAATATTAAAAATGAAATGAGTGCGTAATACGATGTTAAATGGCGATCTTTCATTTATAAAATTGGCATCTAGCTTTCAACTCCAGGGCCTTCAGCTGGAAGATGCGAACACATTTATACAAACAAAAAGACCGAAAAAGCCTTATGGTGTTCACTTCAAAAAGTGGACCTGCTTCTTTCATATGACAATAATTCGACCAATGAGAACTCAAAATGCAAAATACATTGGGACTACAATCCGCGAAATACTGACTATAAAGGACGCAAAATAGTAGAGCGAATTCCTTCCAGAAATTTTTTCTAAACATTCAAGATACCTTTAATCGCTTTGGCAGGTCATGATATGGAATAACCCGATTTCAAGTATATTCTACATTTTAACCATATTTTTCGTACTAATTTGCCTTATGTTGATAATTTAAAAAAAAAAAAAAAAAAAACATCCTTGCAAGAAATGATCACGTTTTGGTATCACCATCATATGATTTAAGGTATTTACGGGGTCTTGGCCACTTTTTCCATTTTTTTGGCCCGTATTTGACATCTTTGTTTCTAAGGGGGGAAGAAAACCTCTTCTCATAAATTTTTTATTTTTCGGAAAAGGACCGATCTTCGTTCTGAGGCTACCTAGGCTAAAAAATCCTTGGGTAGAAAAACTTCTTACAGATAATTATCCACATAGGCATTTATGTAAGTATAGTCCCCACATTAGTATACCCCCAAGTCCACTTTCCCAACCAATGTGTGGTCAGAAAAGAAAATTTTGTATTCTATTGAATTTGTAACCCCCAAGAGAATATTGGTTGGGAACGTAGATTTGGGATGTACGTCTAGATGAAATAAACTCAGAAATTTCAATCTGGGACTCATTCAGTCGGAAATTGTGGCAGAAACATGAAAAAATACGAAATTAGAAAGTAACACGAGACCGAGCATTTCATTAATCGTCATTGAATTACGCTACGACGAAAAATGTGGACTTTATTGCATCTCCACCGCACAATTTAAATGACAAAAAATGTATGCCCATCTCACGGTAATCGGAGCAAAAGAGTATTTTTTTGGCTATTCTGACAACATTCTGTCTTCAAGTATGAGGTGGACAAAACTGAATACCACGCAGTACGGGATTTTAAACGTTGGAAAACAATAATAAAAATTGTGCTGAATTATCACATTGGGCTATTATAGATGTTCTTTATCATATAGGTATTTAACGCAAAAATTAATTTATATTTAGTCATGGAGTCATTACTTATAATCAAAATTAGAGTCATTATAATGGAGTCATTGCTTATGACGAAAATTATGCCGCTTAAAAAAGTCAGATCTGTGATTTATTATGCTTTAAAAAATACGCATTAAAGTCTAAAAGTACGGGCCGGCAACGCGGACCGGGCCAGCTAGTAAAGATATAATAAAATTATTCATTTAATTTGTTTACTTCTCTTTCGAGACGAGTTTAAAAAAACTCAAATTTGCAATGAAAAGGAAATCCAGAGAGACACCATACACTCTCACCACTATGCGACGCGTTTAGTCTTAGCTTAGGCGGCTCTTTAGACATATTTGGTATGGATGATGACATACAAGGGACATTATTTTTATTCGATAAGGAAGGCATACGAATTTAACGCCAGAACAATCCAAGTTCAACTCTAGTTTTACTGGCAAAATCTTTTCAGAATAAAACTTGTTCTACTTTAAAACTACATTACAAGCTTTGTTCTGCTTCTTTTCCACTCCATACTTCCTCCATTTTCCGAATGAACACAATACATCACTGTCGTATATAGGACGGGGCCTCCTCCATTAGAAATGGTAAAATTTTCTATATTTTAAGTGAATTTTCTTGAAGATCTCATTTTTTTATCTACATCTGTGGATTCTACCCGTGTCTCAAAATGTCACTTTAGCCTTTAAAATACCGCAAATCGTGAGGTACCTTTATATGGGAAAAGATAAAACATTTTTGACATTTTTTTGTGTATATTGTATTCAGAATCCAAAATGCCAAAATATCTGTTGATTTTTTTTTTTTTTTTTTTTGCAAAAATCTAGAAAAAAAACGCTCAAATTGGGGTTCTATGGGAGCTTTATCAAAAACATGTTTAATGATTTGGCAAAATCTCTGGACAAATCTTCACATTTTTTTTCATAACAATATTTTTAAATCATTATGAAGGTACTGTAAAAAATTCAGATGGATTAGCTGTATAGAAATATTTTTGTCACACGATCCCATATATGTGGGACTACCGTGCGTCGGTGCCATAAATCATGGGACTCTGAGTGAAATTGTTTTAAAAAAAGGCAGCCACGCATCGGAAACCTAAAAGAACTTCTATAACTTCAGATTTAAACAAAAAAACCTACCATTTAAGTGATAAAGTTTTACCAATAACATAGTTTGTCAATTTATAGAACTTCATCGTATTAGGCGGATGTTTTAGCAAGTGTCCGCTTTTTCGTCAGCGACAAGTCCATCATTTAGTCACAATTGTAACTGGAATTTCCTTTGCGTGAGAGATATCCTTGCATAGAACTGTCAATATAGGCCTAATTTTGGTATAGGTCCCAATATAACTGTGCCTCCAGATATGCGGTATTATGATGAATAAGGTGACATTATTTCCGGAATTTTCCAAATTTCGTATTTAAAGTTCCTAATGGGTACTACAGCCTATGACAGAAAATTGTATATGCAGTTCCAGGACTTCGTATAGCCCCCATATAACTGTATCCAAGGATTTAAGGATTTTAGTGACTTTATTCACCGGAATTGTTTCAAATTTCGTATTTGGTGTTCGTAATGGATACTACAGTCAATGACAGAAAATTGTCTATGCAGGCCCAAGTCTTCGTATAGCCCCCATATAAACGTACCTACCTATATTGGGTATTTCGATTATTTTAGCGACATTACTCACCGAATTGTTTTAGATTTCTTAATCGAAGCTCCTAATGGGTGCTTAGCTGCTTTTTAGTATTTTTGTTAATACTAAAAGTAAGCAAAGGCTTAGGCGTACGGACACGACCATGTGATACCCTACAACACTACAATATATTGGAAGCTTCCTTGTGTCCAAATCCATATTAGAAGATTTCGTTTTTGAAATAATGTCATAGTGCCCTGCCCTGATGTTACCTTTAGCTTTTTGACCAGGGACACTGGTCCAATGTTTACTCACTCCGAAGTGTTTTTAGGTATTCCAAACAATTTACAGTAGAGTTCTGATTCATTTTCAATGGTCAATAAAAATACTAGACTTCTTCCCTGTCCTTAACTCCCTCTCCCCTCATGCGAAATGACCTGTCAAGTGTTTTTTTTTTAATTGCGACCTGTAGAGCGACTGCAAAATCGGGAAAATTTTTTTGCTCCATTTCAAGCCCTAAATATTTTGCGATCTGACCCTAACCCAACCTCCATTTTAAATTTGATGAGGATCAGGCCACAATTGCAACCTGTAGCGTGATTACAAATTAATATAGGCAGGTGGACAAACGGACATGCATAGCTAGATCGACTCAGCTCGGCGGAATAGGTAGACCCTTATATGGTTTCCTATGACGGGGACCAATATTTCGAGGTGTTACATAATTGTTGGCCCAATCAAACTTATAAAAAATTCACAATTTGTTCAGTTTGACAACAATTTATTATTAAAACTTCATAAATCGTACTCAGACCTTCAATAGTTTAGATATTATTCAAGTTTTTACTTTTTCATAAAGTTTTTCATAAAGTGTTAACCGTTTACACCAAAGAATCTTCAAAATCTTTCATTTTGAAATTTACCGATGAAGATATCAGTAATACCATTGCACAATTGCAACCACATCCAATTTTCCGACATTGCACAGTTGAACCACACCCTTCACCCAAAACCATTTTTTTCAATTTAGTACTTTTCGAATAACTATAGTACGCATTTCCAAACCCATCTCCTGAACTCACCCTCAGATACCAACATTGACCTAAATATCAAATTTTAGGATTTCAGCTCTGTAATCTCCCCCATTACCAAACTTAGTAACATTTAGTACAATTATGGTACGCATATCCAACCATAGATAGCAACAATCACATTTATATCAAAATTTTGGATTTAAGCTTAATTTCTTCACCAAATGCCCATTTCCCTCTATATCTCAATTGCAGACACCAACTGAGACCTCAGTGTCAAATTTGAGGATTGCATAATAACACTTAGTACTTTTCGTACAAATATAGGCCGCATTATCAAGCCACCCACAAGTCTCTGTCTCAGATACCATTAGTAATCTAAATATCAAATTTCAGAATTTTATCTCTATCCCTTCAATACCATTCAGTACTTTTCGCACAATTATGGTACATATTTCAAAACCCACCGTCGTATCTCAATTACAGCTAATATCCCTTCGACCAATACCCAATTTGGTATTTAGTACAATTAAAATACACACTTCCAAAACCATCTCCAAATGTCCAGTTGATACATAAACAGCGACCTTAATATCAAATTGTACATATACCGAATTTCAAGTTTTACCTCTATTCGTTCACATAATACCAAATGGTACCATTTCAGAAGTTTAGTACAATTTCAGAACTTTTCCTAATCTTAAAGTTAGAATTTCCAAAAATCGTTTGGTACATCAATTCTGCACTCCATCAGTAACTACTATTCCAAATTTCAGAATTCCAGATCGCCACGTTTGTCCAATATTCCCTCGCCCAATACCACCTCCATTTGTCCAGGTTACACACGATCAGCGACCCTAATATCAAATTTCAGATTTCAAACACTATCTATTTAACCAATACCAAATATAGTACTATTTAGCTCATTCCGTTTGTCCAATAGAAAGTATTGAATTTTTTAATACATTTTAGTAATAGTTGATTTAGAGTGAAAAAAATTTCCGAGAATAGATTCTACCTATTCAGAGCAGGAAATGTTAAAATGAAGTCGATTCCATTGGTAATTGTTGTCGAACCAAATAATACTAACGTCACAACAAAAATGTGTGATTTAATTCAGTTACAGAAGCATAAAATTATTGACCCACATGTGTCTAATTATTCATACATAAAATCATCCAAATGAAATATTGGAATAAAAAGCCCACAACCCTAAACAAAAGATAATTCAAATGTTTTGTTAAATATTTAAGTATACATTTAAATTATCATACTCTCTGCGCTGCGCAAAATTTCATAACATTTTTTTTGGCTAAAAACAAAACACATCATTTAATATTTGGTGGGGAGGGGGTGTAGGTGTTGAAATTCACCTTTCTCACTATCGCTCTCAATGAATGAAACACATGCTAGCTACACAAAAGCAGAAACAGCAGTAGCCGCAGCGGATGTTATGAATTATGCCAAAAACCATGGCAAATTATACTTGTCCAGGTCGTGCTAAAAAAAATTGGCGAAAAACAAAAGAGCTCCATGGTTAGACTTTATGCTTAAATGGACAAGATATCAATAGTCAGTCAACAATAGCTCATCCGAAACACACACACTCACACAGACACAATCATCAGTGGCGGCTGAAGCAGCAGCAGCAGAAGCTGGCTT
This sequence comes from Musca domestica, assembly GCF_030504385.1. Lineage (NCBI taxonomy): Eukaryota > Metazoa > Arthropoda > Insecta > Diptera > Muscidae > Musca > Musca domestica. The sequence goes on from NW_026712347.1 coordinate 4,014,963, forward strand.
GACCATTACCTAATGATTTCCTTCTCCCCTGGTGAATAACAAAGCCAGCCATGGCGATCTGCCAAAAACCCAAAACCACAAGCATCCTTTCTCCACGCACCCCCCCCCCCCCCACACACACCGAAATGGAACCACACAGAGATTTTGGAAATGATTCGACATACATACATATCTCCCTACTATTCTATGATTTAATCAAATTGTTGTTGGTGTTTTTGCTGCTAATGATGATGATGGCAATGCTGCTGGTTAGGAAGGTGTTGTTTTAGAGTTCAATGGCCACAATATCAAAAATAGAAAAAACATATCAACACTCCCCAAAAGAAAGCCAATAAAAAAACCAAAAAATAAACAAATAAAATACACATCGGAAACAATCATTGATAGAAGTTTGGCAGAGAGAAGAGGAACCCTCAACTTACCCACAATTAACACCATCTTTAGTTCAGAATTTTTAGAGGTTGAAAACCAGCTTTGATGAGGTTTCTTTCAATTCCAAAAAAAAAAGATATAAATCTCAAGATTCACACCTTCGTTCTTTTCATTTGCCATTCCAGCAGCTTTTTTTGGACGCCCTTGAATATTGTGCTCTATCAGCCATTTAAGCCACCCGACCGTTATGTCTTTGTAAACAAACATTTTTGATTTTTTTTTCTTTGTTTTATTATTTTTTTTTGGTTACGAAAAATAAACTTCTTTTTTTGAATCGAAAAAATAATGGTTAATAAAAAATGGCAATAAAATTTTTTTGATTGTCTTTCCAAAGCCTGAATGTTGTTGGGGCAAAGTTTTGAGCACCTTGTTTCCTTTTTTGTGTGATATATTGGAATTTATTTGAAATTTTTCTTTATTGAAAATTTTGATTTCTAGAAAGTTTTATTCGTTTCCTGTTTTCCAAACTTTTCGCAATATCCTTCGAAGGAAACATATTGCGAGTTTTTTTCAAATAAGACTGGCCAATGTCAATCAAATTGAAAATTGCAAAAGTTCGAAAGGGGAGTATTAAAAAGGGCAAATACAGAAAAAAATCGTAATGAAACATTCATAGATATGACAGCCGTAGCTATATCTGATTTCCTTACTTTTAGTTTTTTTTTTTTTTTTTTTTTTTGCCAAAATCCATGGTACAATAAAAAGGTATGGTAGAGCTACCAGCTGATTACAATTTTTTTTCTAAGTGTGCCCGACTTATGCCAATTTTGTGTATGTATTTATTGTTTTGAAAAATAAAAACAAAATATTTTCAAAATCAAAGAATGGAAGAACCTTAAATTGCGGGGCGCTCGCTAATGATATTAACCAAATTTGCCACGGAATTGAAAGATTGAAATCTTAGGATCATATTTTTGAGAGAATATCCAGGCATTTCATTCATCTTTCGAGCTATTTGACTCATTTTAAAAATGAACAAAAATATCAAATAAATGAAAACAACTTGTTGGATATAATTTTGAATTATTCTGACAGGAAGCGGGCATAGCATCAGGGCTGTATTTATGTAGTTTTATGAAGCTGTTCTACCTCCTTGTTGTACCATGCCAAAATCCGTCTTGATTTGGGATGAGAGCACAATAAACATGAAATCTGATTAATCCAAATCCGAGTCAATTTAGAGAAGTCTCGTCACGCAACTGATGTCAAGAGGATGACCTTTAAGGAAATTTTGTTTTGCAAATGATACTAAAAGGTACCAAAAATTTAAATCACTCTGCTAAGCAAACGGATAGAGCTAGAAAATTAAAAGGAGGGTTATTGATGGGGTGTAGGATTGGATTAAGGCGAGCCAAAGAAAGTCCCATGTTCACCCACACAATTGTAAACAACTAAAAAAAAGTTGTAAGTTCTGAAAAAATTTGGGAGTTTCAAAAAAAAAAAAAAAAAAAAAAAAACTCTAATAATCTTTATAATACGAATATAGCCGTTATATGGAGGTCTATATGAAGACGTAGACCTGCATAGGCAATTTTCTGTCACAGGCTGTAGTACCTATTACGAACTTCATATACGAAATATTACAACAATTCCGGAGAATAATGTCGATAAAATCATCAAAATACCGAATAGGTATGATATATGCAACCTATACGAAGATCTGCACCGGCAATTTTTGTCATAGGCTATAGTACCCATTACGTATTCTAAATACGAAATTTCCAATAATTCCGGTTAATAATGTCACTTGAATCGTCAAAATATCGAATATGGGTCGAGGGGGTGTACAGTTGTATGTGGGCTATACAACATCGTGGACCTATATAGACGTTTCACTCCCAGGTCGTAAAGTGCTTAGAAAGAACTTTTAGCATGGATTTTTAGACAATTCCATTGAAAAATGTAGTTAAAATCATAAAAAAATACCGACTATGGTACCTCCCGATATTATGTGGGAGATACACGATATCGTGGACCTATATAGACAATACTTTTTCAGGGTGTAAAGTACTCAGAAGGAACAACTTTTGTGGATTTTCAGATAATTTCACTGAAAAATTTGTCTACAATTATCAAAATACCGAATATCGGGGGGTACCGTTATAGTGGGGCTATACGATATCGTGAACCGATCTTCGTACTTGACCTGCCTGCAGAAAAAAAGACTTATCTGCGCAAAATTTTAGCTTCCTATATTTAATCGTTTTGGCTCTCGAGTGATTACGACAGACGGACAGAGCTAAATTGTCTTAGAATTTTACGCTGATCAAAATACAGGGTGAGATGAAAAAACTGCAACCAACTTCAGACTGCTGTCATTTCCAAGCTACTCGTCCGACAACTGTTAAAATTATTCCAGTGACAGCTCATTATAATGCTTACAAGCGTACAAAAGCATTTTGGTGAGAATTTTCCAGAAAAAAAGTTATTCGCGATAGAATTCAAGCTTGATAGTGTGATTTCTTTATATTTGGCTGGAAGACCACCACCACTGGCTATCGTTAGAGCACTCCAGCATTTAAATGCAAATAAATCTTTTGTGTCTCGTTCCATCGCTCGACTTTAAGGAAGTAGACGGAAAAAAACAGCAACATCAGCAGCATTGGCTCGAAAAGTAAAAAAACGACTTAATCGAAACCCGCTTCGCAGTGGCCGAAAAATGGCTCTTGAGCTGAACATATCGCAATATTCCATTCGGCAAATATTGAAGAATAAACTCGGGGTAAAGCCATTGAAATTCCAAAAAGGGCAAGAAATTAACCCGCAACAGAATGACTCAAAAGAGCTAAAAAGTTGCTTCGCTTGGAAGAAAATGGTGAACTGCCGAATTTCGATCTCTCCGATGAGAAAACATTCGTTGTTCAGCAGTTTGTAAACAGACAAAATGATCGTGTTTACTTGCCAAAGAGGCCAGCTGATAATGTGCACCTTCCGTTGGCCATCAGAACTCAAGCGCATGCCATGGTGATGGTGTGGGTCGCCATAACAGCCGATGGTCGCTCATCCGCTCGTATTTATCGACCGTGGCATCAGAATAAATGCCGAATATTATCGCGAAAATATTCTGGAGGGTGCATTAAAGCCTTGGGCACGCAAACCTTTTGGCCACAACCTTGGACATTCCAACAGGACTCACACCATCGCATTTAGCACACGCCGACCAAGAATGGTTACAAAATAAGATTTCTCTCCTCATTTCCAGCGTACAATGGCCACCAAAATCTCCGGATACCAATCCGTTGGACTATTGCGTCTGGAGTATTTTGGGAGGCAAAGGTGGCACTAAAAAATACCAATGTGTCGATCACCTCAAACAAGTGCTTCGCCGGGAATGGGCCAAAATACCGCAGATCAACCAGAACTCAAGCAGCAATGGTGATGGTGTGGGCCGCCATAACAGCCGATGGTCGCTCTCCGCTCGTATTAATCGATCAGAATACATGCCGAATATTATGGCGAAAATATTCTGGAGAATTTAATAAAGCCTTGGGCACGCAAATCTTGGACATTTCAACAGGACTCAGCACGCGCCACCCAAGAATGATTACAAAATGAGATTTTTATCCTCATTTCCAGCGACCACCAATGGCCACCAAAATCTCCGGATACCAATCCCTTGGACTATTGTGTCTGGAGTATTTTTGAAGGCAAGGTTGGTACTAAAAAATACCAAAGTGTCGATCACCTCAAGCAAGCGCTTCGCCGGGAATGGGCCAAAATACCGCAGAGCAACATTCGGGCAGCGTGTGACGGTTTCAGTGGCCGTTTGAAGGTCATAATTCGTGCCAAGGGCGACCAATTCGAACAAATCTAAACATATTCTAAAATTTGATGCTATTTCCGACTTTACATTAAAAAAATGTAAAAATTATGGCGTTTGACTTTGTTGCAGTTTTTCTTTATCTCACCCTGTTTATCTCACCCTGTAAATTTGGCAAAGTTTTTTTTTTTTTTTTTTGAGATGTATTTGATATATTTTTCTGAGTATCGTTGTTACGGAGAGCATATTACGGCTGTGAAGGAGAAATTTAACAAATCGGAGGAAAAATATATAAGGGAGATATATCTGTATCTCAACCGATTTCCACCAAATTTGACACACTTGTTTTTAGTCTCAGTTTGGTTATATGTGCCAAATTTCATCCAATTTGGCCTAAAATCGGACGAAGATATATATGTGGGAGCCATATCAAAATTTGGAACCAAATTTCAATAGGTTTCTTCCTTGGGCCAAACAAATGATTTGTGCCAAATATTATCTCGATCGGACAGTAAATGCGACCTGTACTTTGTTAACAAAAATACATGGACAGACGGACGGACATGCATAAATCGACTCTGAATGTGATTCTATTCAGATCGTCAAAAGGAATCATGGGTCTAACTCGCTGCCTTCTCTATGTCACAAACAAATGCACAAAGACATCATACCCTGACCACAGAGTGATGTAGGGTTTAAAAAGTGGGAATCATAATTTAATAATTAACAAGTAAAAGCTGTAAGTTCGGCCGGCCTGAACTTTGTATACCCTCCACCATTTGGTACAAATTTGGCAATTTTCAAATAATTAAAATCCATGCACGGACAATTTTCTGTCATAGGCTGTAATATCCATTACGAACTTCAAATGCGAAATTTGATACAATTCCGGTATATAATGTCGCTAAAATCATCAAAATACCGATTATCGGGGGGAACCGTTTTATGGGGGCTATACGAAGACGTGGATCTGACAATTTTCTTTCATGGGCTGTAATATTCATTACAAACTCCAAATACTAAATTTGAAATAGTTCCGGTAAATAATGTCGCTAAAATCATCAGAATATCGGGGGAACCGTTTTACGGGGGCTATACGAAGACGTGGTCCTACTTGGCCCATTTTATGTCTTATGCTGTAGTATCCATTACGAACTTCGAATACCAAATTTGAAACGATTTCGGTAAATAATGTCGCTAAAATCATCAAAATACCGAATATCGGGAGGTACCGTTATATGGGGGCTATAGGAAGATGTGGACCTACATGGCCCATTTTCAATACCAAAAGTCTTGCAGACATAATACACATTTGAGTAAATTTTTATCAACTTACTTCATTTCGTTCGGAAGCTAGAGTGAATTCCACAGACGGATAGACGGAGAGACGGACGGATCGTTAAATCGACATATAATTTTATGCTGATCAAGAATATATATGGGTGTCTTTGTGGGGTCTAAAATGTATATTTTGAGGTGTTACAAACGGAATGACAAACTTAATATACCCTTCATTCTATGGTGGAGGGTATAAAAATTCTAAGTTATCATTTCCTTCAAGACCCTCCCATGCAACCAATACAAAATTAAACAACGGCCATTAAACCCCAGCAAACAGCCAACTAAACAACTTTGAACTTAACCTCATATTCATAAATTTAGTACGAAAAAAATCTCAACTTCAAACGTTATCTTAAGGTACTTGAAAGAGCAACAACACTAACAATAAAACAACGTCGAACCCCATTGTTAATGACTTTGAAGATTGTTAGATTTTTTTATTGAAACATTTGTCAAAGAAGCAATAGATTTTTGCCAACTTCACTTCCTTTGAAGAAAAACAAAAAAAGATGCTTTTTTTGCCACTTTTTTCAGTGGTGCTGGATATCCACAATGGCAGAACAGTTTCCTTCTCCTTTCCATTGGTGGTAGCGGTGGTATGGACCATAAATCAAGAGAAAAGGTCAAATGAACTGCTTGAGGGTATCGCTTTTGTGTTTGTGTTTGTTTTTTTTTTTTTCTCAATACCGGGTGTGTTTTTTCTTCCTAGTTGGAGCTGGTTGTCTGAAATAATCCTGTTGGAGGAAGTTTGGAAGTTTTGTGGTAAAGGGCTGTGTGAAGCATGAAATTCGGAGTTTCCTTCTTTTTTGCTCTTTGGCCACACCGTCCGAAATCATTAAAACAAACAACTCGACTGAAGGCAGAACACAAAGCAGATTCAAATGTTCTTTGCTGAAAGGTCGTAGATAAAGTGTCCGCTTGACATTGCATCCATCGAACATTGCAACATTGTTGCAAGCCATTTGGCAGTAGGGAAGATAAGAAAGCCCTTGTCCAGAAGAGAACAGTGTTTTTAGGGATGAGGTGTGGAAGTTATTTAAGACAATTTGAGATAGGACCAAAGTGTACTTCCAATTTTAGTATGGAAAGCTCAAGTTCGAACATTTCAAAACTTTGCAAATTAAAATTGAACCACAGTATGTGTTCTCTATAACTCCTTGGCTCACGACTAGCCTGTCAACTCAGGCGTCTGGTTTGTTTTCATTTTGCTTACCACTTCAGGAGATGCAGCGTCCTCACAATTGGAGATAATGAAGTAGAGACTCTACTGACAACTTTGGCCCTATCTAAACTTAAATTGTTGCCAAATAGCCAACTGATAATCCAACAAAAAAACTATTCCTAATGAGAGATTCAAGTAATGTCGTTCCCCACACATGCACGTATGTGTGTAGTTTCGTATTTGAAAAGATTTACATGTATGTGTAACCTGCCAAAGATGATGTTATCATCACAAAGTTGTTAATGGCAACTTGTTTTGAATTTCGAAGGGATCTAAGAGATAGATGGCATGAGAGAGGAAGGAAAATCTGAAAAAAGTAAAAAAGCTGCAGCCTGCTTAGGCAACCTTTGTCATAAGCCATTATAATATTAAACTTCGAAACTTGAAAAAAATCGCTGAATAGTGCAGCCAAAATCATCAAAATATAGGAATATAGAGAGGTACCATTATATGGGGCTATACCAAAACGTGGAGCTACACAGACAATTTTCTGTCATGGGCTATAGTATCCATTACGAACTTCAAATACCAAATTTGCAACATTTTCAGTAAATAATATCTCTTATATCACCAAAATACCGAAAATAGGGAGGTACCATTATATGGGCAATACCAAAACGTGGACCTGTATAGACAATTTTCTGTCGTAGGCTATAGCATCCATTACGAACTTCGAATACCAAATTTGAAACAATTCCGGTGAATAATGTCGCTAAAATCACCAAAATACCCAATATCGGGAGGTACAGTTATATGTGGGCTATACGAAGACGTGGACCTGCACAGAAAATTTTCTGTCTTAGGCTGTAGCATCCATTACGAACTTCAAATACCAAATTTGAAACAATTCCGGTTAATAATGTCGCTAAAATCACCAAAATACCCAATATCGGGAGGTACCGTTATATGGAGGCTATACGAAGACATGGACCTAGATGGACCATTTTCAATACCAAAAGTCATGCAGACATAATATACATTTGAGTAATTTCCACAGATGGACGGACATCACTAAATCGACATAGAATTTTATGCTGATCAAGAATATATATACTTGGTTACAAACGGAATGACAAACTTAGTATACCCACCATACTATGGTGGAGGGTATAAAAATATTTATTGGAGCAATAGATATACCGGACCGAGTTACCGAATTACACATGTGAGGTACTTAGAACTCCAAATCGGATAAAACATACATATGGAAGCTATAGCCATATTTGAACCGATTTGCTGCACTAACTTCTAGACTGAATTCGGTGTGTATAAAAGATCCCTCCTTGCCAGGGGTACCTTTTTCAGCTGGTTTTTATTAATTTGAATAGGCGGTAATTCATTTTCACGACGTGTTCGGTTCGTTGTTCAAACAGTAGGACAAATGTTGGTTGTAAAGTAGAGGTAGTCATAAACTGTATTCGTAGGTATTCAAATCTCCTCGCCGTTAACGACGATCCAAATAGCTCCACCAAAGCATATCAGCTTATAAGAGAGAGCATTCGAATCGAACCCAAACTGTATACAACGTTTTTCTGATTCATCTTAAGCCACCTTGACACAGACTTCCGAATATCCCCGCAGAAAGTTACCGAACCTGAACTGTTATACGCCGAGTTTCTAATTCATCCTATGCAACGTGGACATAAATACAAATCGTCAAAATCCTGACAACTAACGTTGCCTCAAAATCGGGAAACATTGGCCCCCAATACGTACACTTTGTCTACAACCAGTCACATCCGACAACCTGTTTAATTTCAAATTGTTTGTGGCCGGAGCATTAATTAATATCCGAGAATCAATCGTCAAGTTAGCTGACATCGCTACGTAATAGTCAACCCTCTGACAGATATTCTGGCTAAAGAAGCCCAATAAACGTCAGACCTTCAAACGGATTGTTCGCTATAGCAGACCGGATGACGGTCTTTTGCCTATAGACGGCCGGTGCACAGTCTTCTATCCATGAAAGATCAGTAAAAGGTCGTTCGACCATAGAAAACCCGTAAACGGTATTTTTCCTGCAAAGGGCTGTAAAGGGTCATTTGTCCATAAAAGACCTGTAAGAGATCTCCCGTCGGTAGGAGACCTTAAAGAAGAATGTAAGTGGTCTCGTCCCCAGCCCATGAAAGACCTGTTAAGGGTCTTTTGTCCATATAAAACCCCTAAAGGACCTTCTGTCCATAGAAGACTTCTAAAGAGTCTTATGTTCATCGAAGACCTCTAAAGGGTCTTATGTCCATAGAAGACCTGTAAAGGGTTTACCGTTCATAGAAAACCTTTAAATAGTCTTCTGTCCATAGAAGACCTGGTCAGGGTGTTTTTCCATAGATGACCTATAAAACTCTCTGTCCAAGGAATATCTATAAAGGGTCTTCTGTTTATAGAAGACCTGTTAAGGGCCATCTTTTGAAGGAAGACCTGATATGGGTCTTCTGCCCATGGAAGCATTGTAAAGTATCTTCTGTCCAAAGAACTAAAGGGCCTTCTGTCCAAAGAAGACGTCTAAAGAGTATTCTGTTCATAGAAGACCTGTAAAAAGTCTTATGTCTACGGAAAAATTGTGAAGTATCTTTTATCCATGGAAACCCTGTAGAGGGTCTTCTGCTCATCGCAGACTTTTCTTAAAGTATTTCCTGTTCAAAGAAGTCCTAATCGAGTCTTGTAAATGATCATCTGTCCATAGAAGCCATTTTTTAAAGTATTTCCTGTTCAAAGAAGCCCTAATCAGGGTATTTTTTCTAAAAAAGACTTGTAAAGGATCATCTGACCATAGAAAACCTGTAAGGAGTGTTCTGTTAACAAACGAAGTGTAAACACACCTTCTGTCCATAGATGACCCGTAAAACGTCCCCATGTCAATGGAAGACCTTTACGTATTTATAGAAGACCTGAAAGGGGTCTCCTGTCTGTAGGAGACCTGTAGAGGTTCTTCTGCTCATAGAAGATTTGTGAAGGGTCATCTGTCCATAAAAGACATGTAATACGTCCACTACCCATAGAAAACCTATAAAGGATCTTTTGTCCACAGAAGACATTTCAAGTATTTTCTGTTCAAAGAAGACCTGCAAAGAGCCTTCTATCAATGAATTATTTGTAAAAGTATCCTAGCTATATATAAACATGTTAAATATCTTCTGTCAGCCGAATACTTCTAGAAGTTAAAAGCTCTTCTCAACATGTCGTATCTCCACCTCTCATTCCCGTTTTTGTTGATTTTTCGACCACTCCTTTATTTGCCAAACAAAAGAAAAAAACGCCAAATAACCGAAATTTTAAAAAATCATTTTCAAATTCTTCTAATCATTAATCAAACAACAGTAAAAGAACTTGGCCAATTTATAGATATTACATGTATGTAGGTATGTGTGTATGAATGTAAGTATGTAGCTTTCGGATATTGTTGTTGTTCCTCTAATTGTCCGTTTGCTTTAAGCCATTTGAATCAGTTCTGTTAATTTTGTTCAGTTCAGTTCTGTTTTTAGAGATAATTAAGAGCAACTCCATTGACAACTCAATATTTATCTAAATAATGGTCAGCAGCAATTGGAGACGGGAACAGAGACGAATAAAGCAGCATCACGAGCACCATGAAACTGATGTTGACAGATTAAATATCCGAAAATATCCAAATATTTTCGGGCAAAACTGAAACGGAAAAGAGAGTTAAACGAACCGACAAAATCACCTTGCAAAGTCAACATTCATCATCAATACGAATCGGCGGATTTCGGTGCTCTGAGATAGTCAGTCAGTCAGTCAGTTGGACAGTCATCTAACTACCAGGTCACCAAAAGATACATTTGCCAGCCACTGGTGTTGGATGGACAAATGGTTGGATGGTTATGTGGTTGGCTGGCTGGTAGGTTGCTTTGGCATAGAGAATAACAGATACTAAACACATTGACGAATCCAACAACTCCTCTGTGCTGTGGTTGGCTGACTGTCTTGATGAACAAAATACATTTTAGCCTTGACATGAAATAGCCAAAAACAACAACGACAAATGTTCGAAAAACGAAAACAAAATAAACAAACAAACAACCGGACAAACAGACAACAGTCAGTCTGTCTGTCACCAGAAAATTAAGTTCCAAATGTGAGTGTGTGTGCCTGTGATGTACCCGCGAGTTAGATATGTTTGTTTTCTTGAGCAAATATGTTGTTTTTGTTGTCGCTGTTTTTCAGTTTTTAAAGCCAGTATCAACTTTAATTGAAATTTCTGAATATTTACCAAAGTCTTGGTTGGTGTTGACACAATAATTGCCGTAAACAGCAAGTTGTTGTCTTATGATAGAGCGAAGAAAAACAAATATTTAAGAAATGACTCAAATGGAGATAATGGTCCGAAAATTGATGATGCTGGTTTGGAAGGATTTTGAAAATGTATGGTCACCATTGACATAAATACATGGGTGCCTGATAGCACGAGGCAAGCTTTTTGGGGTCCAGATTTAATGAAAAGGTAGGTGTTATTATTACCTCAAAAAGGCAGCTGAAGGTCTTCCGATCAAAGAAAAGTGTAAAAGTACTTCTGGCTATAGAATACCTGTAGAAGGCTCTCTGGCTACAGAATATGTGTGAAAGAACATCAGGATATAGAATGCTTGTAAAAAAAATATTCTGCTTTCGGTCTTTTGAATATGAAGGGGATGGAAAAGCCATCTGACTATAGAAGACCCATAAACGGCCTTCCGACTTTAGAAGGTCTCTAAGAAGTCTTCTGTTCATGGAAAATTTATAACAGCTCCTCTGTAACTTTATGCGAGACAATATTTATTAAAACATTTTTTATGAAACCATTAGGCGCGGATTTTTTTTAAACAAATTTTTTCATGGCATAATTAAAAAAAATATATATTTTTTCAAGCAGCCATTAAGCTTGGATTTAAAAAAATATTTTTTCAAACAACCATTAAGTGTGGGCTTTTAAAAATATATTTTTCTAACAAGTATTCAGCGTGGATTTTTTAACAAATATTTAAAGGTGGATTTTTTAAAAAGTATTTCTTCAAACAACCATTAGTCGTAGATTTTTTAAAACATATTTTTTATATGGAACCATTAAGGGTGGATTTTTAAAAAAATATTTTTTTAAAACAACCATTAAGCGTGGACTTTAAAAAAAAAATATTTTTTAAATAACCATTAAGCTTGAGCTTTAAAAAAATATTTTTTCAAGCAACCATTAAGTGTGGATTTTTAAAAATATTGTTTTTTCATAATTACAAGATAATCTCATAGCCTAATCTCATAGAAGCAAGGTGCTTCGACGTTTTGAAAGTAGGCATTTCATTTCCCCCTCTTGCACATTTTTTGAAAAATTTCTGACTAAGATTGCTAAGAATCCGTTGATTTTATGTGCATAGTGTCTTTGGCAATATTGAGACAACAACACGATGATTATTTTGGCCAGAAATTTTAACTTTCAAGAGAGTAAGAATATGGTCCTTTTTTCAAAATATGGTTAAAATCTCTATTTAAAATATTCTGCGAATTTATTCTTCATAATATTCTACTATAGGTCCCAGATAACATCAAAAGTCAAAATCATAACCAAGCGCCAGAAAGACACTTTAGAAATACGAGTTTTTGGAAAAATTTCCCAGAAAGCATTGCTTTAGGATGATGCCATCGAAGACAAAATTATTCTTCATCAAATTTCACTATAGGTCACCAAATAAAATAAATCCTTTTTTCCATTATATACTTCGGAAATAGATTCGTCCCAACAATTCGTGTTAGGCCATTTTAGTACTCAAAATGCTCAATTTGTTCAGTTTCACCAATTTTTTTAACCAAACTTTAAATCAAACCAAAACAATCTTCATATCTCGATCCTAGTCACCAAAGGTGATCGAAAATTGCCATTTGGTACCTTCTGAAAAATTATATTGCGATTTTGTAAAGCTAATACAAGATCTCAATACCAGATACCAAGAGAGACCTTAATATAACATTTCTTCCTCCTTCGCCTAACACCCGGTTAAATTCCACTTAGTAATTTTCGAGCAATTATAGCACACATCAATAACACGAGCACATAGACACCAGCAGTGACATCAATATTAAATTTCAGGATTACAAACTTAATACTATATAGTACATTTCGTACAATTATAGTACACATTTCCAAAACAACCTCTACAGGGTGAGATGAAAAAACTGCAACGAACTTCAGACTGCTGTAATTTCTAAGCCACTCATCCGACAGCTGTTAAAATTATTCCAGCGTCAGCTTATTAGATTGTTTATAAGCGAACAAAAGTATTTTGGTGACAGAATGTTAGAATTCAAAACAAAATGATCGTGCTTGCTTGCCAAAGAGGTCAGCTGAATATGTGAAATTTCGGTTTTCCGTGGCATCAGAATAAATGCCGAATATTATCTCGAAAATATTCTGGAGGGTGTATTAAAGCCTTTGGCACGCAAACATTATGGCCGCAGACCTTGGATATTCCAACAGGACTCAGCACCATCGCATTCAGCACACGCTACCCAAGTATGGTTACAAACTGAGGTTCCTCGCTTCATTTCAAGCGCAAATCTCCGGATACCAATCCGTTGGACTATTGTGTTGGACAAAGCGTCGATCACCTCAACCAAGTGCTTCGCCGGGAATGGGCCAAAATACCGCAGAGCAACATTCGGGCAGCGTGTGACGGTTTCATAGGCCGTTTGAAGGCCATAATTCGTGCCAAAGGTGCCGAATTCGAACAAATCTAAACTTATTCTAAAATTTGATGCTATTTTCGACATTTTTTGCTTTTATTCAATAAAATTAAAAAAAAAAATGTAAAACGTATGGCGTTTGACTTTGTTGCAGTTTTTTTGTCTTACCCTGTATATCTTAAAACAGGGACCTCAATATCAAATTTGATGATTCCATCCTTATCCCTTCACCCAATACCAAAATTTAGTACCTTTCATACAAATATAGGCCCCATTTTCAAATTCAT
>NW_026712347.1:4031173-4081716 GCF_030504385.1 Musca domestica
TATATTATTATATATTATATTATTTATTATTATATATTATTATTATATTATTATTATTATATTTATTATATATTTATTATTATTTTTATATTATTTTTATTATTATTATTATTATTATTATTATTATTATATATTATTATTATATTATTATTATTATTATATTTTATTATTATATTATTATTATTATTATTATTATATTATTATTATTATTATTATTTTATATTATATTATTATTATTATTATTATTATATTATTATTATTATTATTTTATTTTTATATATTATATTCACCCAATACCAAATATAGTACCACTTATTACTTTTAGTGCCACTAAAGTACACATTTCCTAAACTACCTCTACAACTCAATTCGAGACGCCAACAGAGACCCCAATTTTAAAATTGAGGATCCCAGCCCTATCCCTTTATCCGATACCAAATTTAGTAGCATTTAGCACTTTTAGTACAAATATAGGACGCATTTCTCAACCTCCGCCAAATCTCAAACACAGAAATCATCATTAATCGCAATATCAAATTAAAGAGTTTTTTTCATTTAGTAATTTTTGTACAATTATTGTACATATTTCTAAAACCTCCTACATATGTCCAGACTACACATGAAAAACGACCCTAATACCAAATATCGCATTTCAAGCACTATTTGTCAACCCACTACTATATTGTACCAATTATAGTACCATTTAGAACTTTCCTTGCTCGTATAGTACACATTTCCAAAATGACCTCTTTATCACAAACCCATAACCAACATTTCAAAATTCCAACTTCATCCGTTCACCCAATACCAAATTGTACCAAATTTAGTACCTTTTCGTACCGTTCGCACACTTAATGCCCATTTCCAAATCCATCCCCATCTATCAAACTTACATTCCAAACTTGATTCTCATAATACCAAATGGTACCAATATAGAAGTTCAGTAACATTTTAGAACAATTCCCAAATTTAAGGTTCGAATTTCCAATAACCTTTTAGTGTATCTATTTTGCACTCCATCAGTGACTCTCATTCCAAATTTTAGAAGTCCAACTCTATCGGTTCATCACAACAGTAATCCTTTTTTTCAAATTTCAGGATTCCAACGCTAACGGTTCATCTATATCCAAATTGTACCAAATTTCGTACATTTTAGTATATAAGTATAATTTTAGTACCAGTTTAGAACTTTTCGTAACCTTGAAGTTCAAATTTCCAAAAATCCTTTGGTTTATGTATCCTGAACTCCATCAGCGACTATCGTTCCAAATTTAATTTAATTCTAGATCTTTCCGTTCGTCCACTACAAGATTTTCAATTTTTAGTACATTTTAGTACTTTTCGTACCTTTTTCGTAAAATTTCCAAAAAAAATCTCTTGGATTTCATTCCAATATCCCAAGATGTATGTCTTCTCTTTTATCCATTCTTGCCTTAAAATGCCGCATTCCTTTCTATTTGCCATGATTTCCAGCAACTCGAAGGACAACTGGCAACGGCATTGGTAAAAAATAATAAAAAAAAAAATGGCCATTACAAATTGCCACAATTTATCTATTGCCAAAGAATCTGGTAAATTGCCAAAAAGCAATAACAAATCCATTTGTGTTTCTATTTTTTTTTTTTGTTTTGGCCACTGCAATGAAACAATAAATTTGCAATAAAGATTTTTACCTCCAATTAAGTGCTTCTGACTATTTTCATTTTCAGTTGTTGTTTCTCTCTTTTTTTGGCCAAAAACCAATCAACGCCAAAAATATCCTTTATGAAAACTTGATGATATTCACAATACACACCTGCAAAGATACAAGCAAAAAATATAAATGGTATTGATTAATTTATTGGCATAAAACATTTAGAAGGAAATACATCCCCCACCCCACACAAAATAGAAAAGGCAATGACAGACCAATAGACAGTTAAAAAGCATACAAAAATTGGCCAAAAAAACCTCTGCGATTTGGCCAAAACTTAAAGCAATAAATTATAAATGCATTTTTTACAATATGTCAATAATATTTGTAATCCATCATAATTTGTGGCGGGGCAACTAGAAAAATACAAAAAGAAAAAAAAAACAAATGGGGAAAATTTGTCTCTGGCCAAGTGGGCAATGGCAACTGGAAAAAAACCTCACTTCCACACAACACATATGGAAACAAATGTTTGGCAGTTGGACAATATGAATTACCCAATGCCTCATAGCCAGCCGCTAAATTCAGTCTTGGTTTCTCTCCGAGATGGAAGTGTTTTTTGTACAATCCAAGAAAAAAAAAAACAGCCGTAGATCTCACCACCACTCAACGCCTACAACTTTTTGGTAAGAAAAACACAGAAAATGAAGGAGTCCTCCGTTGTGTGGCATAACAAGCTGTCTCTGCAGTTTGGTGTTAGGTTTTTTTTACTGTCTATGTGACTGTCTGTCCGTCCGTCCGACTGTCTCTCCATTTCAGCTTTGCTAGACAAAATTTCGTCTATAGCTGACAACAAATTGCTGTTTTAGTACCAAACATCAATGATGCTGTTGAAAGATATATAAAAACAATAACAACAGCAACAACAAAGGCACAGAGGAAAAGCCTTTTGTTTTTCCATTGGCCATAAAAAGGAAATCAAATTTGCCAAAAAAAAATCCAAAGGCACAATGGACAGAAGGGTGTATTAGGAGGGAGTTATTTATTGGGATTATATAAAACTGAAGCAGGCGATATTTGGGGGCCAGTAAAGATTTGAGAGCTGTACCAGCCGCATAAACCATTACAAGGTAATGTAAACAAACTGAGTTTTGTATTATCAATGGGTTGAAAATAATGGGTTATTTATAAAAAAATACAAAACAACCAAACTAAGTAATGAGTAACTTGAACAAAAAATGTGTGCATCCGACTAAAAAAGTCACGGTTTCGAAACAAGGCGAACATTGTGTCTATTGAAAAGAAATGTCGTTACAGAATAATACATTAATTTGAGATATTTCGGCAGCAGTAACTGCTTACGAAGTAATCTACTAACCCCATACAGGGTGAACGAACAACAAAGTCAAACGCCATAATTTTTACATTTTTATACCCTCCACCATACAAAGTATGGAGGGTATATTAAGTTCGTCATTACGTTTGTAACTCATCGAAATAATAATTTTAGATCCAACAAAGTATATATATTCATAATCAGCGTAAAATTTTAAGACGATTTAGCCCTATCCGTCCGCCCGTCTGTGGTAATCACGCCACAGTCAAAACGAATTAAGATAGGATGCTAAAATTTTGCACAGATCTTTCTTTTGTCTGCAGGCAGTCAAGTTCGAGGATGGGCTATATTCCACACAAGGAATTTCTTGTGAGTACTTTACCTCCTAAAAGAGAAATGTCTATATAGGTCCACGATATCATAAAGCCCCCATATAACGGTATTCCCGATATTCGGTATTTTGATGATTTTAGCCACATTTTTCATTGGATTTGTCTGAAATTCCACACAAGAAGTTCTTTGTGATTACTTCACCCCCAGATATAAATTTGTTTATACAGGTATTTTTAATTTTTAACAGAATTTTTAATGGATTTTATTTGTTTGAATATTTTATAATTCGTTCCAAATGGTGGAGGGTATTCAATATTTGGCCCGGACGAACTTACAGTTTTTTTATGTTTTTGAATGAAAGCAAAAAATTTAGGAAATAGCATCAAATTCTAGAATAAGTTTAGATTTGTTTGAATTGATCACCTTTGGTACGAATTATGGCCTTCAAATAGCCAATTGAACCGTCACACTCAGGCCTAATGTTGCTCTGCAGTATTTTGATCCATCCCCACTTTGGTATTTTTTAGTGCCAACCTTGTCTTCCAAAAAAAAAAAATCCAGACACAATAGTCCTACGGATTGGTATCCGGAGATTTTGGTGGCCATTGTGCGCTGGAAATGAAGCGAGGAACCTCATTTTTAACAATTCTTGGGTGGCTCGTGCTGAGTCCTGTTGGAATGTCCAAGGTCTGCGGACAAAATGTTTGCGTGCCCAAGGCTTTAATACACCCTCTGCAATATTTTCGCAATAATATTCGGCATTTGTTCTTATGCCACGGTCGATTAATACGACCAGTGAGCGACCATCGGCCGTTATGGCGGCCCACATAATCACCATGGCCGGCGCTTGAGAGAATTTTCCAGAAAAAAGTGAAGGAATTCAAGCGTGATAGTGAGATTTCTTTATATTTGGCTGGAAAACCACTAGTGGCTATCGTAAGAGAACTCCAGCGTTTAAATGTGAATAAATCTTTTGTGTCTCGAACCATCGCTCGTGACCTCGATACTGATAGCGTAGGCCGACGCCAAGGAAGTGGACGAAAGAAAACGGCAACATTAGCAGAAATGGTTCGAAAAGTAAAGAAGCGACTTCGATCAAGCGTCGTGAACTTAACATATCCCAATATTCCATTCGGCAAGTATTGAAAAATGAGCTTGGGCTTGAAATTCCAAAAAGTGCATGAACATACTCGGCTAAAGAGTTGCTTCGCTTGGCCGAAAATGGTAAATTGTCGAATTTGGTTTTCTCCGATGAGAAAACATTCGTTGTTCAGCAGTTTATAAAGAAACTGAGTGATCGTTTTTACTTGCCAAAGAGCTCAGCTGAAAATGTAAACCTTCGGTTGGCCACCACAACTCAAGCGCCGGCCATGGTGTGGGTCGCCATAACAGCCGATGATAGCTCTCCGCTCGTATTGATCGACCGTGACATCAGAATAAATGCCAAATATTATTGCGAAAATATTCTGGAGGGTGTATTAAAGAGTTGGGCACGAAAACTTTTTGGCCGCAGACCTTGGACATTCCAACAAGACTCAGCACCATCGCACTCAGCACGCGCCACCCAAGAATGGTTACAAAGTGAGGTTCCAAAGTGAGGTTCATTTCCAGCGCAAAATGCCCACCAAAATCTCCGGATACCAATCCATTGGACTATTGTGTGTGAAGTATTTTGAAAAGCAAGGTTGTCACTAAAATTTACCAAAGTGTCGATCACCTCAAGCAAGCGCTTCGCCGGGAATGGGCCAAAATACCGCAGAGCAACATTCGGGCAGCGTGTGACGGTTTCATTGGCCGTTTGAAGGCCATAATTCGTGCCAAAGGTGACCAATTCGAACAATTCTAAACTTATTCCAAAATTTAATGCTATTTCCGACTTTTTTTTGCTTTCATTCAATAAAATTTAAAAAAAAAATGTTAAAATTATGGAGTTTATCTCACGCTGTAGTCGTTTATTTCTTACATCCAGCTCTACTGAATAGGTTAGTATGGTGTAGTATATTATATAATCGGCCCTACCCGACTTTCGAGTTTTCTTTACTAGTTTTAATTAATTTTGGAGCTGAAATTCCAAACTTTTTAAAATATTTTTTGAGCTTTCTTTAAAAAGGAATAATTCAAAGTTCTGTAATACTGGATTTTTTAGAGATATTTGTCTAATCAAATATTAATGTAGATTCTTTTAAATATATCTTTTCTAAATTATAATCATAGATTTTTAGAAATATTTTCATAAAACACATCGTAA
This sequence comes from Musca domestica, assembly GCF_030504385.1. Lineage (NCBI taxonomy): Eukaryota > Metazoa > Arthropoda > Insecta > Diptera > Muscidae > Musca > Musca domestica. The sequence continues at coordinate 4,036,724 of NW_026712347.1, forward strand.
TCATAGAGTTTTAGAAATATTTTTCTGATTTACAAAAAATGTATAAATTTTCTTAAAAACGTTTCAAAATATTGTTCCTAGACCTGCGTTATATAATTTCAACGAGCTAAGTCGATCTATCCACGTTCGACAGTCTGCCCTTTTTAATTTATAATCACATTGCAGATCGCCACTATGACCCAATCCTCACGCAATTTTGCTTGGGGTTAGGGTCAAAATGGAGGCCCATTGTTTTGGGAGATGTTCACAAGATATTTAGAGGGTGTAAGGATCAAAATCTAATTTTTGTTGTTGTTGTACTTTGAATTCCTATAGGCACAGGAGAGGGTGTAAATTGCAGGCAATTGTCAACGAGTTTTTCCTCCCGATTGTTTCCTTTGCTTACTTCTTTGAAATATGTTTATGACCTTACAATCAATGCACTTTAATTTTTTTCTTACGCTTTTTTTTTTTTTTTTGAAATAGACATTTATACGTGGGATTTTTTTTAATCATTTTTCATGGCACATTTTAGGCTATAACAGATTTAGATTTATGGTCATATGGTGATATTTTTACAGATTCATTGAGAGGAATAATTTTAAATAATTTTCGAAGCCGGCGTATATAGTCCCATAGCCAGAATTGATTCAATTTAATGTTTGGGGATTTCTGAAGACAATTCCAAAATTCAATAGATATTTTAATTCAAAAAGTTTTACTTTTGAATATTTTACTCCTATTTTCGTATTCAATTTGTTATGATTAAATTGCTTATTTTACTTGACACCTATTTTATATTGAAACATCCTAATGTCCATTAAATATGTGCCGCTTGTATTATTGTTTATGTCTGTGCCATGTCATGCCATGCCATGCCATATAGATACAGACACATCTAATAAATGACAACAATAATAAAATGCATAATGAAAATTTGCAGTTAAACTAATCATAAAAAAACTACACTTGATAAACAATTTATGCAATTGTTTTCCGAAATTTTTATATATTTGGCAAATGTTCAAATTAATGGATATTTGTTTGGAAATTTTTGAGCAGTTAAGATAATTTTCAGTGGCCAGAAGGTGACTGAAGACTCAAAATGAAAAACACCATAAATACAAAATTATGTTTTTGAAGAAACTTTTTTGTATTGAAAGTACATACTGAAAATAAATAAACTTATTTTGAAACCATTAAAAATATAACCAGTTGCGCTGACAATTTATTTATTAATATTTAATTTCAAAATATTGCAAAATAAAAAATACGAAATTAAAAAAAAACAAGTAAAAAGCAGCTAAGTTCGATCGGGCCGAACTTTTAATACCCTCCTCCATTTCGAAGGAAACTGATTAATTTCAAAAAAATTCCGAAAACTAACACTTAAATGAAAACCGTTACATGGGGACTATACGAAGACCTGGTCCTGCATACGAAATTTTTTGTCATAGGCTGTAGTGCCCATTACGAACTTCAAATACGAAATTTGTTACAATTACGGTGAATAATGTCGCAAAAATCATGAAAATACGGAGTATCGGGAGGTACCGTCGTATGGAGGCTATACGAATATGTGGACCTGCATACGACTTTTTGTTTCCATAAGTTGTAGTACCCATTAAGATCTTTCCATACGAAATTCGAAATAATTCCAGTAAATAATGTCGCTAATATCATGAAAAATCGGGAATATCGGGAGGTAACGTTATATGGGGGCTATACAAAGATCTGCATACAAAACTTTTTATCTAAGGTTGTAGTACCCATTGATATCTCCCAATACGAAGTTTAAAACGATGCCGGTGAATAATGTGAATGAAATCATCAAAATACCGAATATCGGGAGGTACCTATACGAAGACTTGGACCTGCATACAAACATTTTTGTCATAGACTGTAGTACCCATTACGAACTTCAAATACAAAATTGTAAATAATTCCAGTAAATAATGTCGATAAAATCTTGAAAATACCGAATATCGGGAGGTATCGTTATATGGGGGCTATACGAAAACGTGGACCGACATGGCCCATTTACGAACTTAACCTGTAGTAAACTTTACCAGTAGTAAACTATGCATGTATGCAAAAATTTAAATTCGTTCGAAAGATAGCGTGATTACAACAGCCAGACAGACGGATCCCGCAAGATCATCTTATAATTTTACGCTGATCCAGAATATATATACTTTGTAGGGTCTATTATGAATATTTCGAGGAGTTACAAACGGAATGACAAATTTAATATACCCTCCATACTATGGTGGAGGGTATAAAAAACTCAATGATGTGCAAATATTGATTCGTCTATAAAGTCACATCAGCACTTAAGTATTTCCTATTAAAACGTAATTCAACACCGAAGCGGTCATGACTAAGTTCGACCCGTCATCTGCTAAAAATATTATCTAAAAAAGCAAAACAGAACAAAAAAAAAACAATAAATTAATGCATTGAGAATGGAATAATGCAATACCAGAACAAACACATATACAGTGGCGTGCATTAAAGTACCCACTGGAAAGAGGAACTAGTTTAGATTTAGAAAATAGTCAATGCTTAAGGTGAGACCGTTTTTCAGACAATTCACTGCCTTTGTGAGTTTTTAGTGATTGTCTTCCGTGGAAATGTTCATCAGGCATCGATATGGTCTGAGACCATAGAAAACCCTGCCGCGATTTGGTTATTATACCCTGAGCCTTATGGCTAGAAGGGTATATATTATAATATAATAAGTAACAATTTTAAACAGTAGGCCTCTTTGAATTAAATTCGTTTCAGGACATTTGGAGTCGATCTAGAGGTGTCAGTCTGTCCGCCCGTCCGTTCGCCTGGCTGGTTGGTCCGCACGATAACTCTCGAATGAAGTATCCGATTGGGTCCAAACTTGCTACATTGTAATATTATTACCAAACTTAGATCGAGTTCGGAAATGGACAAGATAGGCTTACTCCTTTTTCTACCTCCCGCAAAAATAGTCGAAATTTTCAAAAACAAAACATAAATAAATATTTTACTGTATAGCAAGAGAAAGGATCATCTGATTTTGCCCCAACTTTGCAAATCCTAATATTTGCGTCAGTTCTAGGTCAGGTGTGAAAATGGACAGTATCGGTCCACTTAATCAAGTGCCTCTCCCAAGGTTGAATTTTGAATAATTGTAACTCTTATAAAATGTGATGTAAGCGTCCGATTGTCTCAAAATTTCACACATCACAATATTTGTATCCACCCAAATTCTGGAGCGTATTTGATATATAGTGGTCTATTCCTTTTGGTACCTCCCCCACAAAGGGTCAACATTTTGAATAGCCATGAAGCTCATAAAACGCGAAAACAGCAACCAATTCCATTCAGACTTGGTACATCTCAATATTTCTATTAACACAAGATCTGTTATAATGGCGGTAGAGATCGAACCATTTCGTCTGGTACCTCCCCACAAAGGGTCAAAGTTTTGAATAACCAAAACGATTATAAAATCACAAATAAACATCCGGTTCTCTTCATATTTCACACATCCCATTATTTCTACTAAGACAAGATCTGCAGTGAAGATGTAATATATCGGTCGACTCCTTTATGTACCTCCCCCACAAAGGGTCAAAATTTGGAATATCCATGGAGCTCATAAAACTTGGCATATCTGAATATTTCTGTCAAGCCAAGATCTGTCATAAAGATGGTAGAGATCGGACCATTCCTTTTTGTGCCCCCTTCACAAGGGTCAAAGTTTCGAATTACCAAAACGATTATTAAATCCGAAATAAGCATCCGGTTCTCCTCGTATTTCACCCATTTCTCTCAACACAGGATCTGCTGTGAAGATGGAATATATCGGTCGACTCCTTCAGGTACCTTCCCAGCAAAGGTTCAAAATTTGGAATATTCATGAAGCTCATAAAACACGAAATTAACATCCGATTTCATTCATACTTGGCATATCTCAATATTTCCATCAACACACGATCTGTTTTAAAGATGGTAGAGATCCAACCATTTCTTCGGGTAGCTTCCCCACAAAGGGACAACATTTTGAATAACCAAGACGACTATAAAATCTGAAATAAGCATCCGATTCACTTCATATGTCAGACATCCCATTATTTCTACTAACACAAGATCTGCCGTGAAGATGGGATATTTCGGTCCACTTCCTCTGGTACCTCCCTTCAGAGGGTAACAATTTTGAATATACATAAGGCTCAAAAGTCAGCGATTCTTTACAACTTGCTCTATCTAAATATTTCTCGCTACCCGAAACCTGAGATGAATATGGAATTTATGATTTCGAATAAAATTGGAAATAAATGTTCGATTTTCTTGTAATTTCGCCCATACCAATATTTTTATCTGTACGAAATGGACAATACGGGCCCATTCCTTTGGAATCTACTCCATAGAGAGTTAACGATTTGAACAATCATAACAGAAGTCAAAATATATTTAAATAATCCAAAATTGACTGAGGGTATACATCCGTCGGCAACACCAACTGATGCTTTTTAACTTGTTTTTTTTTTTTTTTATCGTTTTTCAGTATTTTCCCGAATGTGAGTCAGCGTTTTGGTTAGGAATACGCTCCCCAAACAGAGTTCTATTTACACATATTTACAAAATATTTAAAATGTATCACCACCTACCACATCCAGCTACGATTCCAAAAAAACGCCACATTTTTTTCTCCAATCCCATAAAAAAATTACACAATATTTGATCATAGATTATTTACATCCTTTGACAGGCGGCACCACATTGCACATATCCTGTTCCACCCCAGACAGACTTATTACCGGTCACCCAAAATAAATACCCAAAATAAAAAAAAAATAGCTCGAAATCAGTTCAATCTTAAATCAATAATTATTTTGGTGGGCACACACCACAACAACGACCACAAAACGAAACCATGTCCCAAGCACTTAAAAACTCATTAAATGTAACGCAGGCCAGACAAAATTGTAAGCATGTGAGAGTGTGTGTGTGTGTTTTGGTGTATTTTTGTCGTTTCAGATTGCGTGCGAAAGATAATCAGCATAAACATGAGCTTTTTGAAAAAATAATATTACGCATTTTTTGAATTTAATTCTATTTTTTATTCAAATCGGCAGGTAAGACGCCATTTCTTTTGGTTGAGGGTTTTATTTATAGTTTTGTGGACACAGGGCAAATATGCGTCGATTATATTTAATTACACTGGGCAACAGAATAAATATTTTTCAATCACATGAGGAAACCCCCAAGAGCAGGCGTTTTGATAGTTTGCATAGCAAAGCCACCAAAATTGAAAGGGAAAAGTTCACCCTTTTCTCCATTTTTAGAATGGAATCTGTGTCTTTGAGGTATATAGTGTCTTCAATAATATTAGTAATAACAATATGAGGATTATTTTGGTAAAAAATGTTAACCCTCAAGCAAGTCTCCGAAGAGGCCTTTTCGTCCCTTTTTTTATTAATCTATATCTATAAAAGAGTAAAGTAATTGACTGACTGATTGACAGGCTGACTTAACGATTCATCAAAGCCTAGATTAAACAAATGTAGCTAGAAATTTTGGGTGAGGGTCACACATGGCTCAAAGGGGTCAGATAAAGCTGGATTTTTGGAAGTTCGAACTAGAACGGTTCGAAATGTATAAAAAGTTAAAAAAGTTAAAAGTTATGATACCCTTTTTATTTGAGGAAGCAATAGATCAAGAACTCCTAAAATTGGAATGAAGGTCACTGATGGAGTGTATGATAGATATGCGAAGGGGTTTTTGCAAATTGACCTACAAGTGTACGAAAAGTACTAAAATGTACTACATTTTGTATCATTTGAACGGTTAGAGATAAAAATCTGAAATTTGAAATGTGAATCAGGGTTAAGATGTAAAGTCGACCTAAGGAAGTAATTATTGAGGCGTGCACTCATGTATACGGAAAGTACAAAAACGTACTAAATTTAGAACAATTTGAATTTGGAGGAACAGATGGAGCTGGAATCCAAAAATTTTAAATGAACACTATTGGGGGAGTGTAGGATGGGAATATGGAGGAAGTTTTCAAAATTTGTACTTATGTGCATGAAAAGTACTAAATGGTACTTAATTTGGTGAAATTACAATTTGGGTAAGCCAATAGAGTTGGAATCCTGAAATTTGAAAATAAGATTACTATTGCATTGTAGGATTGAGGAATGTTTGTAGTTTTGGCAATTGGAACTTATGCATACTAAATGGTACTATATTTGGTACAATTTAGGTGAGGGAGGAATGGCTGGAATTGGATTCCTGAAATTGGAAATAAGCATTAATGGCGGAGAGTAGGATTGGGATATGGAAGAAGTTACGACATTTGTACCTTTTTGCACGATAAGTACTAAATTTCGTACAATTTTGATTTGGGTGTACCGATAGAGCTGAAATTCTGAAATTTAGAAATGAGATTATTGTCGGAGTGTAGGATTGGGAAATGTAGCTAGTTTTGGAAATTCGTACCTAAGTGTACTAAATGATACTAAATTTGGTGAATTGAAATTTTGAGAACACAAAAGAGTTGGAATCATGAAATTTGGAAATAAGATTACTATTGGACTGTACGATGTAGGTAGTTATTCAAATTTGTACTTAAGTGTACAAAATGGTACTCAATTTGGAACAATTTGAATTTGATATTCTGAAAATTGTAAATAAAATTGCTGCCGGAGTGTAGGATTGGAATGTATAGATAGTTTTGGAAACTTGTTCTTATATGTACTAAAATGTACAAAAAAAGTACAATTTGGACTAACCAACAGGTGTGTGGTCCTAAAATTTGGAAATGGGATTACTGTGGGGGTGTAGGAATGGGGGGGGTATGTATAAAGCTTTGGAAATTTGTACATATGTGTACTAAATGGCGCTAAATTTGGTACAAATTGGAATTGGGATGAACCGATGGAGCTGGAATTCGGAAGTTTGGAATGAGAGTCCCTGATAGAGTGCAGGATAGATGTATCAAAGGGTTATTGGAAATTCGAAATTTAAATTTATGAGAATAAAGGTTGGAAAGTAAGTTTCATTTTGAAGACGGTACTAAATTTGGAACAGTTAGGTTGAGGATGAACGAGCTGGAATGGAGCTGGAATTTCGAAAGTTTGTATTGGGGTGTCTGTTGGTGGTGGATGTGTGATAAAGCGCTGGTTTTGAAAATGGGTACTGGAAGTGCGCGAGAACTACTAAATAGTTTGATACAATTTGGTATTGGGTGAACAGATAGTGCTTGAAATCCGAAATTTGGTATTAGGGTAGCTTTTCATGTGTAGACTGGAAATATGGAAGCGGTTTCGAAAATGCGAACAATAATTGTATGAATGGTACTATATTTGGTATTGAGTGCAGGGATCGATTTAAAATCCTGAAATTTGATATTTAGGTATCTGCTTTTGAGATTTGGCGGGGGTTTGATGATGCGTCCTATATTTGTACGAAATATGCCAAATGGTACCAAATTTGGTATTGAGTGAAGGGATATGGCTGGAATTAAATTTCATATTAAGGTAACTGCCGGTGTCTGCTGCTGCGTTGAGATATGGAGGTACTGCACAGTACTAAACTTGGTATTGGGTGAAGGAAGAGAGCGAAAATCCTGAAATTTGATATAGATGTCATGTTGGTGTCTGTGGTGAAGATATGGAGGAGCTTTTTGCTTTTTTGCATTCGTTAATTGTTAAAAAAGTACTAAATGGTACTAAATTTGGTCTTCGGTGAAGGAATAGGGATGGAATCCTCAAATTTACGGTTGGCGCCTCTATTGGTATCTGAAATTGAGCTATAAAGGTAGATTTGGAAATATGTACTGTAAGTGTTTGAAAAGTATTAAATGAATTTGGTATTTGATGTGGGGGTGATTAGGATATGCGTCCTATATTTGTACAAAAAGTACAAAATGGTACTAAATGTGTTATTTGGTGAAAGAATAGAAATTAAATCCTGAAATTTGATATAGATGTCACTGTTGGTGTCTGTGGTGGTGGTTTTGGAAATGTATACTCTAATTATTCAAAAGGTACGAAGTGGTACTAAATTGGGTACTGGATTAAGGGATGGAGCTGGAATCCCTAATTTTTATATTGAGGTCTCTGTTCGTATCTGGAATTGAGATATGGCGGTGGTTTTGCAAACGCATACTTTAATTCTTCGAAAAGTACGAAGTGGTACTAAATTGGGTATTGGGTAAAGAAATATAGCTAGAATTCCAAAATTTGATACTGAGGTCTCTGGCGGTATTTGGAAATGAGATATGGAGGTGGAATTGCGAATATGTACTGTAATTGTGCGAAATACTAAATGACACTAATTTTGCCGTCAAGGATGGAGAGATGTAGTACTAAATTTAAGGTGAAGGAATGGAGCTGAAATCCTGAAATTTGTTATGGCTTTCGAAGTCTGTGGTTGAGAAAAGGAGCTGATTTTGGATATGCGTACTATAATTGTACTAAATGGTACTAAAATTTGATTATGTGAAAAATTAAGGAGCTGAGACTCTCAAGAGAGTCAAAAAGGGGGTTTTCGGTCCTATCTTTAATATATTTATATTTCCTTCTGTTTCTCTTCACTCTTTTTACATAAATCCTTTTGTGAAATGTAACAAAAGATTTCTCGTTCAAAATTTCTAAAGGAAATGTTTCTTTCTCTTTTCTTGCAACACTGTTTTGAAGGCTTTAATAACTTATCTATCACAATGGAATATCTTAAGTCTACCCCCTCATCCCTCTCCCCTGCTACTTGGCCTTTCAAAGAAAATATTGTCTTTTAATTAGTTTCGGACTAGAGAATATTAAAATGGAAACTTTACTTTACTTTCTCTTTATCTAAATGAAATGACAGTGATCTTGTTGTTGGTTGTAGTTGTGGTTGTGGTTGCAGTTGTAGTTGCGATGGTCATTTACATTTCTTGGTGGTATTTTTCCTGAGGCCTGTAATTAGTAAATGGATGACAACTTCGAAAGAAGTCCAAAGTGTATGGTGTTGTTGCTACTGTGCTTGGACGACGGACAAAGTGGCCAAAGTTCCCGAAACTAGGCAACTAAGATAAATCTGAAATTACTTAAATTGTAAATACCGTTTTGTTTCGCAATAAATGTTAAATTAAATGGCGTGAGAGAGAGAGAGAGAGAGAAAGGAGAACATGAAAGAGAAATCGAATGAAAGTAAAACGGAAAAACTATATAGAAACTATTAGTTACATTATTTATAACTCAAGTACGGCTTTACCAATGTGACTGAAAAGGAAGTGAGAAGAAAGATTAGAGCCAGGAGAAGGACATTGGACACTGTTAATCATGTAAATGTTCTAAAAATTTTATCTATTGTATTGGGAAGAAGTTCGCGGATTCGAGTAAAAGTGTACCAAAAGTATTAAAATGCACTATATTTGGTACCATTCGTTATGGTATATATGGTATAAAAATTAAGTCATGGAACTGGGATTGATATATGACGCGGTGGTTTTTGAAATATGTACAAGTGTAAAAACTGTACTAAATGGTACTAAACTTGGTACAATTTGGATTTGGGTAAGCAAATTTAGCTGAACTTTAAAATGTTGATTTTTTCTTATTGGGGTCACTGTTAGCATGTAGGTTGGCGATTTGCTGTGGTTTTGGAAATAAGTACTAAAAAATCGAAAATTGCTAAAAGGTACTAAATTTGGTATCTGGGATGGAAATCTTGGTAAAGGGTCACTTTGGAGTTAGGGTCACTTTTTGTAAGGTATGAAAATCCACTGAAAGTGGATTTTGAAAAACGTACCAAAAAGTACGAAAAGTACTAAATGGTTCTAAATTTGGTATTTAGGATAGCATAGCTCTGGGAAACTGAAATTTGGAATGAGGAAGGGTCATTGAGGTTGTGTAGGATAGATAAACTGTAGAGTTTTTCGAAATTCAATACGTATACCAAAAGTACAAAATGCACTAAATTTGGTACCATTTTCAATTATGTGGCAAAATCTCGACGTTTGGTAAAATAACGAAAATTGATAAAAGGTACTAAATTTGGTATCTGGAAAGGGATAGAGATGGAAATCTTTGTAAAGGGTCACTTTGGAGTTAGGGTCACTTTTTGCAAGGTATAATTGATATATGGAAGTGCATTTTGGAAAACGTACCAAAAAGTACGAAATGGTATTGCATTTGGTATTTAAGGATAGCATAGAGCTGGAAAACTGAAATTTGGAATGAGGAAGGGTCTTTGAAGTTGTTTAGGATAGACAAACTGTAGGGTTTTTCGAAATTCAATGCGTATATCAAATTATGTGGCAATTTTCAATTATGTGGCAAAATCTCGACGTTTGGTGGGAGAATCGATTCTTGGTAAGAAGATGGTTTTTGGAAATGTGTACTAAGAGTAAGAACTGTACAAAATGGTACTAAATTTGGTAAGATTTAGGTTTGGCTGAACGAATGGGGCTGGAAATTTGAAATGTTGGTGTGTAACTTTGAAATTTTAAGATGGTTTCGGAAATATGTACTTAAAACCCCTCATCAAACTTCAACCCGTCGACAACCGACAACCACAAGTTAACGATTGCCTTCAAATCGTCACCATCACGAACGTCATTCGAACACAAACATTGTAATTCCTGATTTTCCTCACTTGTCAACATCCGACGGTCACCCATGAGTATCCGATCACCTTCGAATCGTAGGCTAATCACACATCACATCAATCACTCGAGAACCAATCTTGAACAACCCGACGTCGCTACATCAAAGATCCTCTTTTGTCTACGAATCGTTCATTCTCTGAATATCAACCCTAGAATTCGTGATAGCCTACAAGACAACGTAAACGTCAAATTTCCGATCATCAATTGAAAAAAAAAAAAACTTTTCTTCGAATGGCGAACAACCCCAAAGTCCATTCGCCATTTTATATTCATATTCATCTCATCGCATTTGAACTCTAGTAGATTGCAATTTTATATTTAAATCAATAAAGCTTCTGATTTACAACCCCGAGAAAGGAGGGGAAATCTGATCTTATTTCATAAGGCTTAGTGGGTACTTTTTGAGACCTTGGATACAGCTGAGTTTACCCCAGCCGACGAGAAAACCACGTTCCAGTTGAACGAAATTTTGTTTTGAAACTAGACCGGATTTTCAAAAAAATTATATGTTTGGTTGAAACTGTGACAAGCTTAACAAGTAAAAAAGCAGCTATATTCGCCCGGACCGAACATTTTATACCCTCCAACATTTGAAAGAAACTTGAAAATACTCAAAAAAAAAATTCTCTCGAAAAATACCGCTCCAATGAAAACCGCTATATGGGGGCTATACGAAGACGTGGTCCTGCATAGGTAATTTGTGTCATAGGCTGTAGTAACGGTTCCGAACTTTATATACGAAATTTGAATTATTTCCGGTGCATAATGTCGCAGAATCATGGAAATACCAAACGTGGACCTATTTAGACAATTCTCTTCTAAAAGGGTAAAGTAATCACAAGGAACCCCTTGTGTGGATTTTAAGACAATTCCATTGAAAAATATGTCTAAAATCTTCAAAATACCGAATATCGGGCGGTACCGTTATATGGGAGCTATACGATATCGTGAACCTATATAAAAAATTCTCTTTTAGGGGATAAAGTACTCACAAGGAACTCTTTGTGTGAATTTTCAGAGAATTCCGTTGAAAGATGTGGCAGAAATCCTTAAAATAGCAAATATCGGGGGTACCGTTATATGGGAGCTATACGATATCGTGGATCGATATAGCCCATCTTTGAACTTGACCTGCCTACAGACAAAAGACTGATCTGTGCAAAATGTTGGCTTCCTATCTTAATTCGTTTTGACTCTAGCATGATTACAGCAGACGAACAGACGGACAGGGCGAAATCGTTTTAGAATTTTATGCTGATCAAGAATATATATATACCTTTTTGGGTCTAAAATTATTATTTCGATGTTCATAAATACCAAACGTGCTATGGGTAAAAGAGAGAGCTTTAAATTACATCATATTGTCTGAATTTTTATGAGGATCTTATAATGAGCTCTGCTGTTTTTTGGGCAGCGCCAATAATGTCCACATGCTGTAAAAATTATCAGTCTGAAGTACTTCAGTATTGAAAAATATCCAACAATAGAGACATAATATTGTGGCAACTAGAAATAATATAAAAAAAACCAGTAAAAAAGTCTTAAAGTCGTGCGGGGCCGACTTTATAATACCCTACACCACTTTGCTAACTTAGTAGAGCTCCACATAACAATTAAAAATTTTTATGGGAGAATTCAATCATACACGCTATGATTATAATTATAATTTAAAGTTCAAAGGACCGAATATGCCGAAGCATTTGTATCTTTAAAATTCGGACTTGTATTGCTTATATGGTGCCCAATTAATTTGAAATCGGATAAAAATATATAAGGGAGCTATATCCAAATCGGAGCCGATCTCAATAAAATTTGGCAAAGATATTTCTGAGCTGTATCTGATATATTTCCCTGAATATCGTTGTTACGGAGTGCATATTACGGCAGTGGGCAACAAATATGACAAATCGGATGAACAGTATATACGGGAGCTATAGCTATATCTGAACCGATTTTCACCAAATTTGAGATACTAACTTCTACACTCAATTCGGCCGTAAGTGCCAAATTTCATCCAATTTGGACAAATATTAGACGTTTGGTGCACAATCAAAGGTAAATCGGACGAAGTTATATGTGGGAGCTATATCCAAATCTGAACCGATCTCGATAAAATTTAGCAAATGTATTTCTGAGCTGTATTTGATATATTTCCCAAATATTGTTGTAACAGAGTGCATATTACGGCTGCGGAGGACAAAAATAAAAAATCGGATGAACAATATATATGGGAGCTATAGCTATATCTGAACCGATTTCTATCAAATTTGGCATACTTATTTTCAGGTCCAATCTGATCGTACGTGCAAAATTCCATACTATTCGGACTGATATTACACGTTTGGTGCACCATAAAAGGCAAATCGGACGAAGATATATATGGGAACTATATCTAAATGTTTACCGATTATCTCCAATTTCAATAGGGTTCGTCCTTGGGCCAAACAAATGATTTGTGAAAAATTTCAGGGCAATAAATGCGAACTGTACTTTGTTTACAAAAATACATGGACAGACGGACGGACGGACATGCATAGGGAATAATCAATTTTTATATAATCCCAAGAGATCTCAATGGGACTTCGATGACTTGCATGTTTTGCTCAACATTTTACAATTTAATAAAATTCGGTACAGTTATATTCAAACGAAAAAAACAATAACTCCCTCTGTTTTTTAATCCAAACAGCAATTCAATTTGGTTGTCATTACAATTCAGTTAACATGTTTTTGTTGCTGTTTTTTTGAATATCTACAACATCCACATTAACACCCGTTATTACATTGTTTGTTGTCATGTGGCTCATATCTTTGACAGATGGAATAATATGCCACAAAAAAAGTCGACAACACACACCGACACTCCGAAAAAAATTGCTGACGCCATACATACAACATTATGTGCGGTAATTTGAACAGATATTTATGTGCCACATAATGCGAAAAAAATACACATCCACATAATAATCATGGGTTTTTGTGGTGTTGGCGTTGGGCGAAATAAAATTATGTTGCCAATGTTCAAGACAAGAAAAGGGTCTGTCACTTCCAAAGTGATAAGAAGGATATTAAAGAGATTTAAGGAAAATAAAAAAATTTCGGCAAATAAATAATTAAATAATAAATTATTAAATAATAATTTTTAGAATTTTCTGGCAAATGTGGCACCAAAACCCTGACAATACTTTAGTTTTTTATAGAGAGCCGCGTCCTTACTGGCAACTGCGGCTCTCAAAAGCACCTCCCAATCTGCATTGAATTTGCTGACAAACTCCCAGCCGCTATATATTTTAGCTCAATTCCAAACAGCAAGGAGTGTGCAGAGACTGCAGTAAGCTGGAGTTGGTTATGCCCAAATCATGTCACGATACCTGATAGGGACGCCTAGACTGGTGGTAAAACTCCTCTGGACCATCTGGACATTTATACCGACGACTTCAAGATGGATGAAGGCACTAGTGCTGGTGTATTCTGTCCAAACCCAAGAATTAAGCACTAACATAAGCTTAATGAAAAATCGCTATTTTCTATCACTTAGTAGATCTGATCAAAGGATCGTGGTGGGCATACTGATTGGCCACTGAGGTATCAGATATCTGATTAGTATCCGGAGAATTTTGGTGGCCATAGTGCGCTGGAGGAACCTCATTTTGTAGCCATTCTTGGGTGGCGCGGGCTGAGTCCTGCTGGAATGTCCAAGGTCTCCAGCCAAAATGTTTGCGTGCCCAAGGCTTTAATACACCCTCCAGAATATTTTTGCTATAATATTCGGTATTTATTCTAATGCCACCCTCGATTAATACGAGCGGAGAGCGAATATCGGCTGTTATGGCGGCCCACACCACCACCATGGCCGGAGCTTGAGTTCTGGTGGCCAACCGAAGGTGCACATTTTCAGCTGACCTCTTTGGCAAGTAAACACGATCATTTGGTTTGTTTACAAATTGCTGGACAACGAAGGTTTTCTCATCGGAAAAACCCAAATTCGGCAGTTTACCACTTTCGGCTAAGCGAAGCAACGTTTCAGCTCTTTTGAGTCTATTTTTTCCGTTGCGGTGTAAGTTTTTGCACTTTTTGGAATTTCAATGGCTTTACTCCGAACTCATTTTTTAATATTTGCTGAATGGAATATTGCTATATATTTAGCTCACGAGACATTTTTCGGCCACTGCGACGCAGGTTTCGATCAAGTCGCTTCTTTACTTTTCGAACCATTTCCGCTGATGTTGCTGTTTTCTTCCGTCCACTTCCTTGACCTCGGGCTACGCTACCAGATTTATTCAAATTTATATTCTGGAGTGCTCTAACGAAAGCCACTTGTGGTTTTCCAGCCAAATATAAAGAAATCACACTATCGCGCTTGAATTTCGTCACGAATAACTTTTTTTTCTGGAAGATTCTCACCAGAATTCTTTCGTACGCTAGTAATCAATATAATGAGCTGTCACTGGAATAATTTTAACAGCTGTCGGACGAGTGGCTTAGAAATGACAGCAGTCTGAAAGTAGTTGCAGTTTTTTCATCTCATCTCATGTATAGTGCAATTCGATGGAGAATATTTTAGTCTTCGACAGCATCCTTCATTGTAGGAGAATTTCGTATGGAGTACGGGCTTGAATCTAAAACGTGTTTTTAATATATATAAATTCCTAGCGTTTTGTTTATATTTAGACTTTTCTTGCATTATAGGACCTATAGTAGCATTTGATGGCAACCAATTTTGTAGAATATTTGGATGTGCTAGAATTCCATTTTAAGGGAGTTTTTAACCATATTCTAGAAAAAGGACCAAAAAGTCCCCTTTGGTGACCTGCTAGAGTGTTAACATTTTCAACTACAGTAATCTTGGTGTTGTTATCTGAATTTTTCCTGAAGACACTATACACCTAAAATACCTGGATCCCAAGGAATCTTCACTTGAATATTTTTAAAAATGTAAAAATGGGCATAACTTCTTCCTTCTATTTTGGTTTTCTCCAACTTTTAAAACGGCATTACAAGTGTCTCATATTTTTAGCTTTTTTCAAAATTTTTTCGACTTTTTTTCTGTAATTTTGAAAAAAAAAAAATTGTGGCACATTGGTGTTGCAATTTGGATTTTTATGGTAAAGTAAGGTATATCTATTGGTATGTTCACCTATCACCATGAAAATAAATTTTTCCTTATAGTTCCTGGATTTTTATTTCAGATCATTAAAAGAAAATTTCGGTCATATGTAGCATATTCTCTTCTGTATTAATAATCAAGTTACAATTATATCAATGTCCAATTTATATTAATTTCTTTAAGAAAAATGTTAATGCTTACGGATGTAGAACACCCTTTGCCACACATGCAGCCACATATGTATGAATAAACACATGAAAAACAATAATTTTTTCACCAAAACTATACAAAAAATCCAAAACTCGAATAGGGCTCGTGTTTCTTACTCCCTCCTCCTGTATCCACAAATCTCCATTCATATCAAATTACTTATGAGGAATTTCAATATTTATAACCTGACATAATTCATTATTAATTTTATTCCAATGTTTCGTTCGTTTTTCATTGTGTTTTTTATTCCCGTTGATTTGTGATAAATAATAATCGTCATAAATATCATCATTAAGTGATTTTTCATGATATAAAAATGGAATTTTGTTATTTCAAGTTCTGTTCACATTTTTCCATGTCTTGGCGTTAAGGAGTTTAACGCCCGCATGCGTAACGGTGGCGTATTGAATATAGCTGTGGCGACAAATATGGGAAAACAAGTTCGCAGTTGGCCGAACCGAAAATTGTAAATTATATATAAATTATAGTAATTTAGTAACGCCTACTGCTGCCCAGCCTGGAGCTTTGCAAAACAGAAAAAAGAACTCTAAGACAAACTACAAAGAATTTAAGTAAACAAATTGTTTATTGCTTGCATTAGGTGTTCGTTGTTTTTTTTTTCGTCTCTTTTTCTATTGGTCTCTTATCATATATTATGGGATCGGAAAAAGAAAAAAATTAAAGGTACTGGTTTTTGCATCAGAAAATCAAAACACATGGTCAAATAATATGTTGCCGGGTTTTTTTTTTTTTTTTTTGATTGCTTTTTGTCAAGAATGTTAATGCGATTTGCAAATCTAAGGCAACTCAACACAAGTGGCTTAATTTAAGAATGTTTATGTTGTCGCATTTTTGAAACTGGTTGTCATATTTTGATTTATTGATAATTTGAATTTTTGCAACAGATTATATAAAAACAATTATATGTATAATATATATTTAATATTTTTTAATTTTTTTTTTTTTTTTAAATTTTAGTAATATTTTTTATTTAATGTCGACAAATTTTGGGATTATATAAAAATATATTTTATATATGAAATATATATTTAATATATTTCCAATATATATATTTTTTTTAATTCTAGTAATATTTTTCATTTAATATCGCCAAATGTTGGCATGAATATAGTCCACGTTTTGGTACAGCCCTTATTTTTTGGGAATATTAATGCATATATTTTCCTGATATATAATGGAAATACAGTCACTTTTTCCTTAATGACCTATAAAAAAATCCGCTCTAGAATATTTCTCCCTTTGACACTTTTATCAGAAAGTGAAGTTTTAAGGGAGATTTTGATTTGGATTGAAACGTATTAAATTTGCATTAGAAAGGTAAACACAAAATTTTCACTTTTAATGTACCAACTTCGAATGTAATTTTCTTAGAAACTATTATACCTATTTATATGTTTTATTTTGAGATTTATAGTGAAATTTTATGTAGAATATTTCTTCTTTTGACAATTTCCATCTAAAACGAAATTTTATGCAACTTCCATGCATCGTCTCGAAAATAGACCAAAGAAAAATCCACAAAAAAGGAAATATGTACGGTTTATCAATTTCCGAACATATATTTTCTTGATAAATAATGGAAATATAGGATTTATTTATTCGGTGACTTATGATGAAATATAGTCAAAAATATTTCTTCTTTTGATACTTTCATCAAAAAGTGAATAATTATGGGAGATTTTGACTTAGGATAGAAATCTGTTAAACTAGCAGTAAAAAACGTTAACTCATTTTCTTTAACTTTATAATATACAAATTTCGAGTGTAATTTTTTTCAAAAACCATTATACCTAGACAATTGGTTAATTCTGAGATTTATAGTGAAATTTTATGTAGAATATTTCTTCCTTTAACATTTTCTGTCTAAAACGAAGATTTATGTTACCTTCATGCATAAACACGAAAAAAGACCAAAGAAAAATCCCTGAAGAAGGGAAATATTTTCGGTTTATCATTTTGCCAAATTGTAACAAATATTTTCTTGATATATAATGGAAATACAGTTATTTTTTCTTCGGTGACTTATGATGAAATATAGTCTAGAATATTTCTTCTTTTAAAATCTTTATCACAAAGTGAATAATTATGGGAGATTTTGACTTAGAATAGAAATATGTTAAACTAGCAGAAAAAAGCGTAATCTCTTCTTCTTTAATTTTATAATATACAAATTTCGAGTGTAATTTTTTTCAAAAACCATTATACCTAGACAATAGGTTAATTCTGAGATTTATAGTGAAATTTTGTGTAGAATATTTCTTCCTTTAACGATTTTAATTTAAAACTAAATTTTATGTTACTTTCAGGCGCCAACTCGAAAAAATACCAAAGAAAAATCCACTAAGAAATTAAATATTTTCAGTTCCTCAGTTCGCCAAATTGTAACTAATGATTTCTAGATATATAATGGGAATACAGTCACTTTTTCTTTGATGACCTATAATAAAATCCGGTCGACAATATTTCTCCCTTTGACACTCTCATCAAAAAGTGAAGTATTATAGGAGATTTTGACTTAGAATAAAATAAAATAAATAAATTAATTTTTATATACAAATTTCGAGTGTATTTTTTTAAAAAAAAACTATTATACCTAGACAATTAGTTAATTCTGAGATTTATAGTGAAATGTTGTGTAGAATGTTTCTTCCTTTAACGATTTCGACATAAAATGAAATTTTCTGTTACTATCATGCATCAACTCGAAAAAAACTCCAAAGAAAAATCAACGAAAAAGGAGAATATTTTCGCTTCTTTTTGGCACAATTGAAACCTATATTTTCCTGATATATAATGAAAATACAAAATTCTTTTCCTTGGTGACTTATGATCAAATTTGATCTAGAATATTTCATCTTTTGATATTATTATCAAAAAAAGTATTATGGGAGATTTTGTATCCAATTGGAAACATATAAAATTAACAGTAGAAAAAGGTAATACAGTGTGAAATGAAAAAAGCTACAACCAACTTCAGACTGCTGTCATTTCTAATCCACTCGTCCGACACCTGTTAAAATTATTCCAGTGAAAGCTCATTATATTTTTTACAAGCGGACAAAAACATTTCGGTTAGAATTTTCCAGAAAAAAGTTATTCGTGATGGAATTCAAGCGTGATAGTGTGATTTCTTTATATTTGGCTGGAAAACCATTAAAATGTGAATAAATCTTTTGTGTCTCGTACTATCGCTCGTTACCGTGGTACTGGTAGCGTAGCCCGACGTCAAGAAAGTGGACGGAAGAAAACAGCAACATCAGCAGAAATGGTTCGAAAAGTAAAGAAGCGACGAAAAATGGCTCGTGAGCTGAACATATCGCAATATTCCATTTGGCAAATATTGAAAAATGAGCTCGGGGTAAAGCCATTGAAATTCCAAAAAGTGCAATAACTTACACGGCAACAGGACGAAAATAGACTCAAGAGAGCTAAAGAGTTGCTTCGTTCGCTCGTATTAATCGACCGTAACATCATCGCAAAAATATGCTGGAGGGTGTATTAAAGCCTTGGGCATGCAAACATTTTGGCCGCAGACCTTAGACATTTCAACAGAACTCAGCACCATCGCATTCATCACGCGCCACCCAAGAATGGTTACGAAATGAGGTTCCTCGCTTCATTTCCATCGCACACTGACCACCAACATCTTCGGATACCAATTCGTTGGACTATTGTGTCTGGAGTATTTCGGAAAGCAAGGTTGGCACTAAAAAATACCAAAGTGTCGATCACCTCAAGCAAGCGCTTCACCGGGAATGGGCCTAAATAACGCAGAGCAACATTCGAGCAGCGTATGACGGTTTCATTGGTAGTTTAAAGGCCATAATTCATGTCAAAGGTGACCAATATGATAAATAATTTTGTAGAATATTCGGATTTTCTATTATGCCTAGAGGGTATTTGATCATATTTTAAAAGAGATGTTCGACCAAATAATCCTCGTATTGATATCTGTAATATTGTCGAAGACATTATATACATAAAATCCAAGGATTCAAAGGAATCTTCATCCAACAATTTCAAAAAAATGTTGAAGAGGGGGGAACTCTATTTCAGTTACTTTGCGGTGTAAACTTGCAAGACGGCCATACACGTGTCTTCTATTTTTAGTTTACTTTCATAATCTTCTTCTTATTTTCTGCATTTATTGAAAAAGTTGGCTTTTGCCGCATAGTGTTTTTAACTTACTTGTAATGCAGAAGGTATGTAGTTTGTCCTTAGTTTTGCAGAGAGCTAGCTGTTATTACTTGTAGCGCTAAAATGCGACTTGCGCTCACAAGAGACCAGAGGCAATATTGATATTGTGGCTTTTTCTCAGAATACTTCCGAAAACTTGGAACTTCTGGCACATAAGTGGGGCATCCACCATTTGAATTACATTAAATGATATAATAAGCCATTTTCTCCACCATAGTATGGAGGGAATATTAAGTTTGTCATTTCGAAATATACATTTAAGACCCCACAAAGTATATATATATATATTCTTTATCAGCATAAAATTCTATGTCGATTTAGAGATGTCCGTCCGTCAGTGGAAATCACTGCAGCTTCCGAACGAAATTAAGTAGATTGATAAAATTTTACTCAGATGTATATTATGTGTGCAGGACGTTTGGTATTGAAAATGGGCCATGTAGGTCCACGTTTATATGGTTTATAATGGATTCTTCACCGCTTTTTTAAGTTTTGAATATTGTAATGGCTTATTACAAAAGTTACCTATGCAGGTTCATGTCATCGTATAGAGCGGTATTTTTCAGTATTTTTCGGATTTAATAGTATTTTTAAAATTTTAACAGAATTTTTAACGGATTTTATTGTTTTTGAGAATTGCCAAATTCGTTCCAAATGATGGAGGGTATTCAAAGTTCCGAAGTTTCAGCTTTTTTATTTGTTTTATTTCCACAAAAGCTCGTACATATTTATATCCGGAATTATTAGATTAATATTTATTTTTCGAGGAACCCATATTGCCTGCCCATCTGTATGAATATGACAGGGGCCTTTAAGCCCTGTCATAAAAATTCGTATTTCGTATGTGAAAAAGAGAATTACATTTATTTTTCGGTATGGCTTACATTTACACTGATGACTTCTTGATATCGTGCACACAAGGTCCCTTTGGTGCCGGCATGTGTATGAGTGAAG
Organism: Musca domestica; assembly: GCF_030504385.1. NCBI lineage: Eukaryota > Metazoa > Arthropoda > Insecta > Diptera > Muscidae > Musca > Musca domestica. The sequence goes on from NW_026712347.1 coordinate 4,057,828, forward strand.
GGAGGGGGAGGCAGCGGTGTGCGTGATTGTAATATCTCACGACCCCGTCTAAAAAAATCCACATAAATATGTATGAACACATGTGATATAGTAGATGTGTAAATATACTTACACATATGTACATGCTTGTATGTATGTTTGGCATGCATGTAAGCCAGAGCATGTAGGTGTGTACATGTTTGTTTAACACCGACCGGGTGTCTCTTAAAACTTTACCATCAACGATAAGTAATTTACATGATTTGCATTTAAATATAAATCGTTGATATGTTCAAAGTGAATAAATAGATAGATAGCAAAGCAGCAACAGCAGCAGTAAAAAGGAATAATGTTGATTTTTATGTTGAATTGAATTGTCTGAAGTTGGGGAGAACAGGAGGAAAGATGAGAAGAAATGAAAAGAAAACGAAATGAAATGAAATGACAAAATCGGGTGGTATGTCATATTTAATTCTACTAAAAAGATATCAGAGCGACCAAAGGTGCATGGATAACATCTTTAAATGCGGGTGAGTGTTTAAATGGCTGTTGATATGCACAGCTAGGATATCAAAAGGACCTAACTCACAAAGGTAAAATTATAAGGCATGAACGGACAAAAAACAGTCCCAAGCTATTTTTGTTTAATTTCTTGCTCATTACAAAAATTTGAATAAGTACTTTCTACTCATGGTAGAATTATGAAGGTAATCTGAGGCAATCATCTAAAGGTTCATTTTTAGCTATTTTGTTTTTTTTTTTGCAACATTTGTTTCAAATGCTCACACATATTTTGTGTTTTGCTTCACTGTCAGATATTTTCGGTCTGTAGTTTAGCCATGAAATTTCTTGCAAACGAATCAAAAACTAGCAAGTGCGAGTCGGCAAAAAAATTAAGATTCGTTCCTAAATTTCGTGTTAGGCCTTTTATGTTATCAAAATTCACAATTTGCCAAATTTTTTCCCAAATTGCCAAATTTTTTGAATCGAACTTTAGTAACATTTAGTAGGCATATCCAAAACAATCTACATCTCTCCATCCTACACAAAAACAGTGATCGAAAATTAGTACTTTTCGAACAAGTTTAGTACGCATTTTCTCCATATCTCAACCTCAGATACCAACAGGGACCTTAATTTTAAATTTCAGGATTTCAGCTCTTTAATTTCCCAATGCCAAATTTAGTACCATTTAGTACAATTATAGTACACAAGTCCAAAACCAGCTACTTCTCTCAACCGCATCCATAACAAATTTCAGGATTTCATGCATATCCCTTCACCCAGTAGCCAATTTAGTACCATTTAGTACTTTTCGAACAATTTTTCAAAACAAATCTCCATATCTCAACATCAGATACCAAGAGTGCCCTTATAGCAAATTTGAGAATTTAAACTCTTTAATTTTGTCCATTACCAAATTTAGTACCATTTAGTACTTCTCTTACAATTATAGTACACATTTCCAAAACCATACCCATATCTCATTTGCAAATAAGAACAGAGAGACCTCAATATCAGATTTGAGGGTTTCACCCCTATCCCTTCACCCAATACCAAATATAGTAACATTTAGGACTTTTCGTACAATTATGGAAGAGATTGTCAAACCACCTTCATATCTCGTTTGCAAATAACAACAGAGACTTCAAATCAAATTTGAGGATTTCAGCCCTATTCCTTCACTTAATACCAAGCATAGTACCATTCAGTACTTTCCGAACAACTATAGTCTGTATTTCCAAACATACCTCTAAATCTCAATTCCAGATACCAATAGTTACCTACATATCATATTTCAGAATTTTACCCCTATCATTTCAAGCACTTTACCCAGAACCTAATTGTACCAAATATAGTACTATTTAGTACTTTTTGTACACTTGTAGTACACATTTCCAAAACCTAGCTCTTTATTGCATAACTACCACCAACAGACACACCAACGCAAAAAATTCAGAATTCCAGATTCATCCGTTCATCATAAATCAAAGTTTTCCAAATTTAGTACCATTTAGTACAGTTCACACACTTAGTACACGTTTCCAAGACCACCTTAATATATCAAACTTACTTTCCAACCTTGATTCTTATAGCAAATTTTTTAAAGTTTCAAAGTTTTTAATTCTATCGCTTCACATAATACTAAATGGTACCATTTTAGAAGTTAAGTACTAATTTAGAACTTTTCCTAACCTTAAAGTTCGAATTTCTAAAAACTCTTTGGTACATCTATTCTGTACTTCATAAGTGACTCTCATTCCGAATATCAGAATACTACCTCTGCCTTCAACGAATCTATGAAGGCTGCCTTCAACGAATCTATGAAGGCTGCCTTCAACGAATCTATGAAGGCTGCCTTCAACGAATCTATGAAGGCTGCCTTCAACGGATCTATGAAGGCTGCCTTCAACGAATCTATGAAGGCTGCCTTCAACGAATCTATGAAGGCTGCCTTCAACGAATCTATTAAGGCTGCCTTCAACATGTCTATATAGAGAGACTAACTGGCCCTTCAGCTCGCCTTAGAGATAGACTCGCTGGCTGCTTCAGCTCGTCTAGACAGAGAGACTTGCTGGCTGCCTTCAGCTCGCCTTAGAGATAGACTCGCTGGCTGCTTCAGCTCGTCTATACAGAGAGACTTACTGGCAGCCTTCAGCTCGCCTACAGAGATAGACTCGCTGGCTGCCTTCTGCTCGCCTATAGAGAGAGATAGACTCGCTGGCTGCCTTCAGCTCGCCTATAGAGAGAGATAGACTCGCTGGCTGCCTTCAGCTCGCCTATAGAGAGAGATAGACTCGCTGGCTGCCTTCAGCTCGCCTATAGAGAGATAGACTCGCTGGCTGCCTTCTGCTCGCCTCTAGAGAGAGATAGACTCGCTGGCTGCCTTCAGCTCGCCTATAGAGAGAGCTGGACTCGCTGGCTGCCTTCAGCTCGCCTATACAGAGAGAGATAGACTCGCTGGTTGCCTGCAGCTCGCCTATAGAGAGATAGACTCGCTGGCTGCCTTCAGCTCCCTATGGAGAGAGAGATAGACTCGCTGGCTGCCTTCAGCTCGCCTATGGAGAGAGAGATAGACTCGCTGGCTGCCTTCAGCTCGCCTATGGAGAGAGAGATAGACTCGCTGGCTGCCTTCAGTTCGCCTATGGAGAGAGAGACAGACTCGCTGGCTGCCTTCAGCTCGCCTATGGAGAGAGAGATAGACTCGCTGGCTGCCTTCAGCTCGCCTATGGAGAGAGAGATAGACTCGCTGGCTGCCTTCAGCTCGCCTATGGAGAGAGAGATAGACTCGCTGGCTGCCTTTAGCTCGCCTTTAGAGAGAGAGAGAGATAGACTTGCTGGCTGCCTTCAGCTCGCCTATAGAGAGAGAGATAGACTCCCTATGGAGAGAGATAGACTCGCTGGCTGCCTTCAGCTCGCCTATGGAGAGAGAGATAGACTCGCTGGCTGCCTTCAGCTCGCCTATGGAGAGAGAGATAGACTCGCTGGCTGCCTTCAGCTCGCCTATAGAGAGAGATAGACTCGCTGGCTGCCTTCAGCTCGCCTATGGAGAGAGAGATAGACTCGCTGGCTGCCTTCAGCTCGCCTATGGAGAGAGAGATAGACTCGCTGGCTGCCTTCAGCTCGCCTATGGAGAGAGAGATAGACTCGCTGGCTGCCTTTAGCTCGCCTTTAGAGAGAGAGAGAGATAGACTTGCTGGCTGCCTTCAGCTCGCCTATAGAGAGAGATAGATAGACTCGCTGGCTGCCTTCAGCTCGCCTATAGAGAGAGAGATAGACTCCCTATGGAGAGAGATAGACTCGCTGGCTGCCTTCAGCTCGCCTATGGAGAGAGAGATAGACCCGCTGGCTGCCTTCAGCTCGCCTATGGAGAGAGAGATAGACTCGCTGGCTGCCTTCAGCTCGCCTATGGAGAGAGAGACAGACTCGCTGGCTGCCTTCAGCTCGCCTATGGAGAGAGAGATAGACTCGCTGGCTGCCTTCAGCTCCCTATGGAGAGAGAGATAGACTCGCTGGCTGCCTTCAGCTCGCCTATGGAGAGAGAGATAGACTCGCTGGCTGCCTTCAGCTCGCCTATGGAGAGAGAGATAGACTCGCTGGCTGCCTTCAGTTCGCCTATGGAGAGAGAGACAGACTCGCTGGCTGCCTTCAGCTCGCCTATGGAGAGAGAGATAGACTCGCTGGCTGCCTTCAGCTCCCTATGGAGAGAGAGATAGACTCGCTGGCTGCCTTCAGCTCGCCTATGGAGAGAGAGATAGACTCGCTGGCTGCCTTCAGCTCGCCTATGGAGAGAGAGATAGACTCGCTGGCTGCCTTCAGCTCCCTATGGAGAGAGAGATAGACTCGCTGGCTGCCTTCAGCTCGCCTATGGAGAGAGAGATAGACTCGCTGGCTGCCTTCAGCTCGCCTATGGAGAGAGAGATAGACTCGCTGGCTGCCTTCAGCTCGCCTATAGAGAGAGATAGACTCGCTGGCTGCCTTCAGCTCGCCTATGGAGAGAGAGATAGACTCGCTGGCTGCCTTCAGCTCGCCTATGGAGAGAGAGATAGACTCGCTGGCTGCCTTCAGCTCGCCTATGGAGAGAGAGATAGACTCGCTGGCTGCCTTTAGCTCGCCTTTAGAGAGAGAGAGATAGACTTGCTGGCTGCCTTCAGCTCGCCTATAGAGAGAGAGAGATAGACTCGCTGGCTGCCTTCAGCTCGCCTATAGAGAGAGAGATAGACTCGCTGGCTGCCTTCAGCTCGCCTATAGAGAGAGAGAGATAGACTCGCTGGCTGCCTTCAGCTCGCCTATAGAGAGAGAGATAGACTCGCTGGCTGCCTTCAGCTCGCCTATAGAGAGAGAGATAGACTCGCTGGCTGCCTTCAGCTCGCCTATGGAGAGAGAGATAGACTCGCTGGCTGCCTTCAGCTCGCCTATGGAGAGAGAGATAGACTCGCTGGCTGCCTTCAGCTCCCTATGGAGAGAGATAGACTCGCTGGCTGCCTTCAGCTCGCCTATGGAGAGAGAGATAGACTCGCTGGCTGCCTTCAGCTCGCCTATGGAGAGAGAGATAGACTCGCTGGCTGCCTTCAGCTCGCCTATGGAGAGAGAGATAGACTCGCTGGCTGCCTTCAGCTCGCCTATGGAGAGAGAGATAGACTCGCTGGCTGCCTTTAGCTCGCCTTTAGAGAGAGAGAGATAGACTTGCTGGCTGCCTTCAGCTCGCCTATAGAGAGAGAGAGATAGACTCGCTGGCTGCCTTCAGCTCGCCTATAGAGAGAGAAAGATAGACTCGCTGGCTGCCTTCAGCTCGCCTATAGAGAGAGAGAGATAGACTCGCTGGCTGCCTTCAGCTCGCCTATAGAGAGAGATAGACTCGCTGGCTGCCTTCAGCTCGCCTATAGAGAGAGAGATAGACTCGCTGGCTGCCTTCAGCTCGTATACAGAGAATTGCTGGCTGCCTTCAGCTCATATACAGTGACTTGCTGGCTGCCTTCAGCTCGTCTAAAGAGACTTGCTGGCTGCCTTCAGCTCGTCTGTAGAGACTTGCTGGCTGCCTTCAGCTCGTCTATAGAGATTTGCTTGCCCTTCAACTCGTCTATAGAGATTTGCTTGCCCTTCAACTCGTCTATAGAGATTTGCTTGCCCTTCAGCTCGTCTATAGAGACTTGCTGGCCCTTCACCTCGCCTATAAAGACTTGGTGCCTTTCAGATCCTCTATAGAGACTTGCTGGCCCTTCAACTCGTCTATAGAGATTTTTTCAAAACGTAAGTTGTGCCATTTTGCTTTCCATCCAAGCAAAGATAAACAGAAGAAGTAACTTTTATTTTCTTTACTTGATTGAGTTACTTATAAAAACTTAAATTCAAATTGAATTTTCCCATTATCATGGCATGACTTACATTTTAAGTTCATATCACAAATATTGTCTAGAAATTTACAAGCTTGTCAATCCTACTTCTACATCGCACGATAATATTATTTTTTGAAATCACATGAATGAAAAAAAAATCCAATCTCGTACATTGTAAAGTAAATTTGCATTTTAAGTTCATATCACAAATATTGTCTAGAAATTTACAAGCTTGTCAATCCTACTTCTACATCGCACGATAATATTATTTTTTGAAATCACATGAATGAAAAAAAAATCCAATCTCGTACATTGTAAAGTAAATTTGTGATAAAATAAACTTAAATTAATAATTTATTGTTAAGTAAATTTAGTTTGATGTGATGGATTCTCTTTACAATTCAACCATGACATCCTGCATCAGAAATTTATAGCTCAGATAATATGGGCATTGTCAAGTTGATAAACTTTGTATTTGTGGATGACATTAATTGATATACAACCTGTCTTAAAACTATATATTTTTTAATAATGTAAAGAAAATAAATTTTTATAGAGAATTTTAATTTTAATGGAGACTATTAGGGAGGATTTGAAAAAAAAATTAAAATTATTTCCTTGCCACAAAAATGCAATTTTATGCAGCTATGCTGAATAATATCATCTTATACTTAGACGACCGTATTTTTATCTCATCTTCACTTTGGATCTGGTATTTAAATATTTCCGGCAATTTTCTCAATTTTCCAATTTTACTTCAGAGACTTTAAAAATTGATTACGTTTTTAAGCCATGGCGGTAAAAATGAAATTCTAAATCACTCAAATTAGCACATTCAACGAAAGCAGCAAAACCCATAATTGAAGAATATTAGTTATGATCACGATGCCATTCATGCCATGGCACCAAAAACTTAATACAGAATCATGCAAAATTACCGAATTTTTTCAGACATCAAGAAGTGTTGAAGTGGCAATAATAACGGTCCATTTGCATGAATTTAAAGGTGGTGGCAGGGGGGAAAGGATTTTGCAAAAGTAACAATGGTATCCAACTAACTACCAATTCAATTATGAATGAGTTTCTGACTCATTTCGATGCAAATGGGAAAAAATCATTATCGCCATATCATCATTGCAGACATTTGACGCAATCGAGTTTTTCACAGGTTTTCGTTTGTTTGGCCGATAGATTAACATAATTTTCTGTTGGTTGGTTGTTGGCTTTGTGACACAGGGAACGGCAAACAATTGTCATTAACGGGTGTTAATGGATTTATAATTGAAATGTTTTGAACCAACAAGGCAATCGGAAAGTCAAAAATGAATGGCTGAATTCTCTAGAATACTCTAGAAGAAGGAGGTTTTCTTTAAATAAGAGACCAGCAGGTGGTTTCCTCTACCCTAGAAGACTTGATGGAGCTCTTTTCTTCTTTGAAGACCGATAGGTGCTATTCCAGCAGGTGGTCTTCTGCTCTAAAAGACCAGAAGCAGGTTGTCTGCCCCCATAAGAGACCACCAGTAGGTGGTCTTCTAGTGTACAAGGCGCCGGCGAGTCTCTCTCTATAGACGAGCTGAAGACAGCCAGCGAGTCTATCTCTATAGGCGAACTGAAGTCAGCCAGCGACTCTATCTCTATAGGCGGGCTGAAGTCAGCCAGCGACTCTATCTCTATAGGCGAGCTGAAGTCAGCCAGCGACTCTATCTCTATAGGCGAGCTGAAGGCAGCCAGCGACTCTATCTCTATAGGCGAGCTGAAGGCACCGGCGAGTCTCTCTCTATAGACGAGCTGAAGGCGCCAGCGAGTCTCTCTCCCTCTATAGACGAGCTGAAGGCGCCGGCGAGTCTCTCTCTATAGACGAGCTGAAGGCGCCGGCGAGTCTCTCTCTATAGACGAGCTGAAGGCGCCGGCGAGTCTCTCTCTATAGACGAGCTGAAGGCGCCGGCGAGTCTCTCTTTATAGACGAGCTGAAGGCGCCGGCGAGTCTCTCTTTATAGACGAGCTGAAGGCGCCGGCGAGTCTCTCTCTCTATGGACGAGCTGAAGGCGCCGGCGAGTCTCTCTCTATAGACGAGCTGAAGGCGCCGGCGAGTCTCTCTCCCTCTATAGACGAGCGGATGGGCCAGCGAGTCTCTCGATATAAACGAGCTGATGGGCCAGCGAGTCTCTTTATAGGCAGCCTTCATAGATTCGTTGATGGCAGCTTTCATAGATTCGTTGAAGGCAGCCTTCACATGTGGTCTTCTCCCATAGAAGACCATCATCAGGTTGTCTTCTCCTATAGAGGATCAGTTGCTGCTGCTCTTCTATGGAAGAGGATCAGTTGCTGCTGCTCTTCTATGGAAGAAGAGGACCAGTTGCTGCTGCTCTTCTATGGAAGAAGAGGACCAGTTGCTGCTGCTCTTCTATGGAAGAAGAGGACCAGTTGCTGCTGCTCTTCTATGGAAGAAGAGGACCAGTTGCTGCTGCTCTTCTATGGAAGAAGAGGACCAGTTGCTGCTGCTCTTCTATGGAAGAAGAGGACCAGTTGCTGCTGCTCTTCTATGGAAGAAGAGGACCAGTTGCTGCTGCTCTTCTATGGAAGAAGAGGACCAGTTGCTGCTGCTCTTCTATGGAAGAAGAGGACCAGTTGCTGCTGCTCTTCTATGGAAGAAGAGGACCAGTTGCTGCTGCTCTTCTATGGAAGAAGACCAGTTGCTGTTGCTCTTCTATGGAAGAAGACCATTCTCTTCCTTTGAAAACCATATTCACGTTTTCTTATTGGCCCAAGAAGATTAACTCCTTCTAAGATCTTTTCCTTAAAATATTTATTTAAAGAATTTGTCAGAAGCTTTCATTTCAAATACATTTTAATTCTGCTTAACAAGATTTCAAAATATCTTAAGGCAGAGAAAATAAATTATAAATAAAATCGCATTTTGATTCTGTCTCCATTTCTTTAATATTTTACAGAAAAAAAAAAACATTCGAAAATTCATTGAAGCAAAACAATACAAAGAGACTGAGAACTCAAACTTAACCTCCAACCTGTTTATGACAACAAAATTTTTGAAATGCATTTGAGCGTGAATTATTGATGATATTTCTTCTTCTATGCCATCAGAGCTTAGATTACATTTCACTTTTGCCTGCCTCGCGTTGACAGACTGTGGAAATTTCCAATAAAAATTCGAAAAATAACTTTCTTTGAATTCATTTGTTGTTATTTGTGGAGGAAGGGAAGTTTGAAGGAGAGGGGGAGGTGGTATTGTTGGAATGTGTCTGATATTGAAATATGCTGATGCTCAGCATGCCAGCATCTTAAATATTACGCAGTGACATGAACATTATTTAATTATTTCCATTACAGTGCATTTATTTTGTCGGTGGAGACTTCAAAAGTTTACAATTTTGGTGGAGTGAGTCAAAAAGGATGAGGGGAGGGTATGAAAAAAAAGAAAGAAATAATATTTAAACTTGTTATATTATGAGCAAAATTAATATTTTTTGGGATTTTATAAATAACTTTAGTTAAAAAATATAAGAATTCAAAGAAAGAAAATATGCCTCAAGGGTCCATAGTGCCCACTGTGGCGATATTTTTCCGAAATATAGATTTTCCACTATTAAAATTGTATTCCCATCCAAAGTTTCAGATTTTTTCTGTGGCCTATATTGTGGGCCTGTAACTTATTAAGAAAAGCTTTATACAGTCTAAAATAAGAAAAACTGTTCCCAGGCCATAACTTCCCAATGCTCTTCAAAAAATATTCAAATAATTTCAATCTCATAAAATTTTCACGCATTACAATGTTAAAATCGCCAATTTGTGGTTATGAAATGAATAATTCAAATTTGCCATCCACAAATGAACTATGGAAGAAATTAAAAAAACTGCAGAATTTTATTTTATTATAAAACAAATAATTAACTGAACTAATAACTTCCACTTCTGTTTTTGCTTGCTCCCAATTTGTAATGGTGTCATAAATTACAATAAAAAAATAATTAAAAAAAAATATTGAATGCAAATGAATTACCGACATTCGTTGCCATTTTTAATGCAAATCTGTGAAATGTTAATTTTGCAAAACAAAGCAAAAAAATTAATAAACTTTTCTCTTTATATATTTTATAGCTTATTTCCCAGACATACATACACACAAATTTATACACACATACAAATAAGCTGCACTGAAGTGCCGCCAATCAATTTTATGTCATTTAAATGGGATCGCAAGCCAAATGAACCGACGACAGTGGGCGTTCATGATTGCTGCCGTGATGACCATAGATCACAAAATGTGTACTTATATTTAAAAAAATAAGAAGCTGATCGCAACCGGGCGACAGAAGCAGTTGTCATAATAATTTATATTAAAATTTATATTTACACACAAATTGGAGTATGGTTTTCAAGTTTAGATACCAAAACCTGGTGAAACCGGAAGTTTTTTTTTTTTTTTTGGAAGTCAAGAGGTCGAGTAATTCAAATTTAGTGCTAATGTGGCGAATAATTTTACCATCCATCATGGAAGGGAAGTTATATTAAATTTGTCGTAATATTCTTCGTAGAACCTCCAAAGTTTATAATTTCATGATCAACATCAAATTTTGCATCAATTTAACGATGTCTGTCAGTATGTCTGTTGATATCACGATACAGGCCAAATTATGTGATGGAGGGTTTTGAAATTTGGCATAATTGTTTGTATTTGCTCTGTTCCAGAACCTGTAAAAACCTACTGGTATTGATTTTTTTTCGATATCATAAAGTGAAAATCGGTTATCGAAGTAAAAAATTGCATATTCTTGTAGTTCTGGAACAGAACAATTATGTCTAGGATGGTTGGCATTGAAAAGGAAGCCTTTTCGTATAGCCCCCATATAATGGTACCTCCTCAAAGTCGGCTTTTTAATAAATTTTACCAAATTTTTTCACCGATTTATTCGAAATTTGATGTGTGTAAAGAATTCCAACTCTGGCGGCAGAACATTGTCTGTATAGGCTAACGTTTTACCATAGCACCCATTAAACTGTACCTTAGAATGTTCGGCGTTTTAACGATTTAAGCAGCATTTTCTAATTTGTCAAAAATGTAGTGTTTGTTGTTCAAATTTCAGGATTCCAGCTCTATTCCTTAACCTAATACCAAATTTAGTACTATTTCGAACTTTTCGTGCAATTACCGTACACACCACCAAAAACACCTCCATATCTCAAGCCCAGATACCAACAGAGACCCAACAACAAATTTCGGGATTCCAGCTCTATCCCTTCACCCAATAGCCAATTTAGTACCACTTACTACTTTTCGAACAGTTATAGTACACTTTTTCAAAACCACCTCCATATCTTATCCACAGACACCAATAGTAACCTCAATATCAAATTTTAGGATTTCAGCCCTATCCCTACACCCATTTCCAAATTCTGTATCATTTAGTACTTTTCGTACAAACTTAGGACGCATTTCCAAACCATAGCCAAATCTCAAAAACTGATATCTTCAGTAATCTAAACCTCAAATTTCAGGATTTCAGCTCTATTCGTTCGCCCAATATCCAATTAAGTACCATTTAATAATTTTGGTACAATTATATTACACATTTCCGAAATCACCTCCAAATTTTCAGGCTACACATGCACAGGGACCCCAACCCCAAATTTCAGATTTAAACCACTATCTGTTTACTCAATACGAAATTGTACCAAATATAGCACGTTTTTCGTTAATTTATACTGCACATTTCCATAACCAAATCTTTATCACAAACCTACCACCAATAGGGACCCCAAAAACAAATTTCAAAATTCCAGCTTCATCCGTTCAAACTTATTTAGTACAGTTCGCAACTTTCGGTAAACATTTCCAAAACCACCTTTATATATTAAAACCTATTTTCCAACCTTGATTCTCATACCATAGTTGTTAACTCATAATATCAAATGGTACCATTTTAGAAATTTCGTACTATTTTTGAACTTTTCGCAAGCTTAAAGTTCGAATTTCCAAAAAAAAAAAACCTTTGTTGCATCTGTCTGTTATAATTTGAGGTTGCCCAATAGAAAGTATTCAATTTTAAGTACCTTTTAATATTTTCGAACCTTGTTTTCGTACCACCAAGACTGACCTTCGTGCAAAATATATAAGATTCTAGCTTCAACCGTTCGCCTAGCGTTGATTCTCGAACAGTCAGCCAGTTCTTTCACTAATTTTTTTATAAATATAGATATATCTTCACGTTTCCCATAACGCCCAAATTACGGCATCTGTAGATATTCGGTATTATCTTTATCCGATTTCACATTTATTGTGCAGGAAATGTGCTACATCAGTCCAAATTAGGTGGATCCGACCGAATTCAGAATAGAAGCAAGTAATTAAAATTTGGTAAAAATCGGATGAGATATAGCTCGCATTCATATGTTTCATCTGATTTGGTATTTAAGCCCTTTAAAATCATAATATGCACTCTAAAACAATGACATTTGGTACCAGATATCAAATATAGCTCAGAAAAACCTCTGCCAAATTTTGTCGAGATCGGTTCATAATCGGATATAGCTTCCATACAAAACTTTATCCAATGTTTATTGTGCACCAAATATGTAACATCGTCCTAATTTGTATGGGTTTTTGCCCATTCAGCCGAATTTTTCCATTTGGTGAGACTCGGTTTCTATATATCTTTTGCTCCGATATATATATTTTTAATGCAGAATGTTTTTTTATGAAGTGATCATTGCTGAAAAACAAAAATTAGACCTCCAGAATGACCTTTGTGCAAAATTGCCGTTTTAGCCATATGCCCGAAATTATGTGTTCTTAAGTGTTAAGTAATATGAACTATTTTGGCCATTTCATTATTTGGCATGTGTTTTATTTAAATTTCAAATCATCTAGCTTTTCGAAAAACACCCTTTAATTAGGCTTAATTATTATTTTTTATTTTATTATTATATATTATTACATATCAGATTTTTTAAAATTTTGGAATTTTTGTTTATTTTTATTTATTTGTGTGTTTCTTTATCTTTTTATTATTTATTACTCTATTTATTCTTTATCATATTTTATTTACCTTTACATATTTTTCTTATCGCTTCTGGAGGCATAAATTGTGTATAATTTGACATTAAAAATCACTTACCTGTAAATAAATAAAAAAAATATTATTAGATTATAAAAATATTTATAAAAAATATCCAATTATGCATTGAAGTTGTATTCGAACGAAACTATTTTAAAAAAAGTTAATTCCAAACAAATCAATTAAAATAATCTCGATTTATAAAAAACAAAGCCAATTGGATTAGAAATCTTGCAATTTTTCATGTTTTGCGATAATGAAAGTTATTTATTAACACGGATAGAAGGGTGTGGTGCAATGCCACAACTTGCATTTTTTTAATTAAATCGCAAAATATTTTATTAATCTTATTAAAAAATAAGCTACGAATTACATGTGAGTGTTCCTTGAGAGAAAAAAAAAAATACCTAATACCTTGAAAAAAAGAAATCAAACAAGATATTTTAAAGATAAAACACATAAAAAGGACTTTAAAATTTTAAAGTTCCATTTAACAGGGGAATTTTAATTTGGAAGTTACGTTTCACGTCTATATTGATAATTTAATTTACCCAAAAATAACATCTTTCATCCCCTTAATTTTATATTACTAAAAACCATTGGCTCTTAATCTGGCACTAACTCAAACTCCCTTTCTTTTCTAAAAACTATAGGCTCTTAATATGACCGATTCGATTTAACTCCATATTTTGTCTTGAACTGTTGTATGGCATAGGCAAATATTGTTCATCTGTCTAGTAAGGATAATTGGTACCAAATTGTAATTCATTAAGTGGTGACCAATCCTTGTGTAGGGTTCAAGTCTCTATTAGCCGCACAAAATACAAATTCACATTCTTCGAATCACCGATAGAATTTCTACAGATTTCGTTTTCAATATGTTTTCTTCTGTTCATTTGTGATTCTCATTGAATATTCCGTCAATAGCAAACATGAATTTGTTATTTTGAGAACAAATGAATGTCCTTCGGGGGAAATATATAGAAATATTCCACCGGAATATATCATGGAGATTAAAAGTAAATGATTTTATGTTCTTTTCGGTTGAGCGAGCGACATAAAATATTCCACTACCAATAATAATTATGAAAATATGATACGCATTTGAAATTGAAATAATAATTATTTATTCTATGAAGGCCTGTCAATGGCGACGAGCGGCAATATAATTACACATTTTTAGTTTTATTTAACATTGGCAGGAAAATTAATTTAGTTTTATTATGATTTTGGAGGGAGGCTAACAATTATGGGGGAATGGGGTCAGAATTATTGGAACAAAAGCAATTATTTTTACTTTTATTATTTATTATTATTATTTTTATAAGGTTTGTAAACCAAATACAGTTGAAACCAGTAAGGAAAGGTACAAAGTCGGGCGGGGCAGACTATATGATACCCTACACCACTTTGTATATAAAAGTACCCATTAGAAATAAACGCTTTTATGGAGAATTTATGAAAAATAAATCATACCAACCATAAATGTGTTTGAATCCGTGCTATGGATATAAAGAAGTTATAATTTAACTTAGAAAGGAACTAATATATGTCAGTAATGTCCTCGCCTAAATCAATTCCTACCATATTTGCGGAGGCAATTATGTCTGAACCGATATTCATCATAATCCATCTTATTTGAGCTGATATTACACTTTTTAGGCCCAATAAAATTGCAATCGGATGTAGATATATAAGCGCGCTAAATCCAAATATGAACCGATCTCTGTAAAATTTAGCAGAGGTATTTCTTTGCGGTATCTGATAGCTGGCGCCAAATATCGTTGTTGGGGTGAGCTCTTTACGGATGTGGTGGACTTAAATAAAAAATCGGATGAAACATAAGGGTAAGATGAAAAAACTGCAACCAATTTCAGACTGCTGTCATTCCTAAGCTACCCGTCCGACAGCTGTTAAAATTATTCCAGTGACAGCTAATTAAATGTTTCACAAGCTTACAAAAGCATTTGGTTGAGAATTTTCCAGAAAAAAGTTATTCGTGATGGAATTCAAGCGGGATAGTGTGTTTTATTTATATTTGGCTGGAAAACCACAAGTAGCTATCGTTAGAACACTCCAGCATTTAAATGTGAATAAATGTTTTGTGTCTCGTACCATCGCTTGTTACCGTGATACTGGTAGCGTAGTCCGAAGTCAAGGAAGTGGACGGAAGAAAACTGCAACATCAGCAGAAATAGTTCGAAAAGTAAAGAAGCGACTTCGATCGAAACCCGCGTTGCAGTGGCCCAAAAATGGCTCGTGAGCTTAACATATCGCAATATTCCATTCGGCAAATATTGAAAAATGAGCTCGTTGTAAAGCCATTGAAATTCCAAAAAGTGCAAGAACTTACACCGCAACGGAAAGAAAATAGACTCAAAAGAGCTGAAGAGTCGCTTCGCTTGGCCGAAAGTGGTGAATTGCCGAACAAACAAAATGATCGTGTTTACTTGCCAGAGAAGTCAGCTGAAAATGTGCACCTTCGGTTGACCACTAGAAATCAAGCGCCGGCCATGGTGATGGTGTGAGCCGCCATAACAGCCGATGATCGCTCTCCGCTCGTATTAATCGACCATGGCATCAGAATAAATGCTGAATATTATCGCGAAAATATTCTGGAGGTTGTATTAAAGCCTTGGGCATGCAAACATTTTGGCCGCAGACCTTGGACATTCCAACAGGACTCAGCAGCACCATCGCACTCAGCACGCGCCATTCAAGAATATTTACAAAATGAAGTTCCTCTCTTCATTCCCAGCGCACAATGGCTACCAAAATCTCCGGATACCAATCCGTTGGACTATTGTGTCTGGAGTATTTTGGAAACCAAGGTTGGCACTAAATACCAAAGTGTCGATCACCTCAAGCAAGCGCTTCGCCGGGAATGGGCTTAAATACTGCAGAGCAACATTCGGGCAACGTGTGACGGTTTCATTGACCGTTTGAAAGCCGTAATTGGTGCCAAAGGTGACCTATTCGAACAAATCTAAACATGTTTTAAAATTTGATGCTATTTCCGACATTTAATGCTTTCATTCAATAAAATTTAAAAAAATGTAAAAATGTAAATTTAGCAAATGTAATTCTGGACTGTATCTGATATCTGGAACCAAATATAATTCCGATGGGATGCTTATTTCGATTGTGAAGGACTTAAAATCCCAAATCGGATAAAACATATATATAGGCGCTATAGCTAAACCGATGAACCGATCTTCATCAAATCTGAAGTACTTGCATCTAAGACAAATTTTGTCGGAATTTTCAAAATTCAATCAATCTGGGCTGATATTGGCCATTTGGTGCACACTTAACCCTAAATCGGTTGAAGATATATGTGGGAGCTATATCCAAATCTGAACCGATCTTGATAAAATTTAGCAAATGTATTTCTGGACTGTATCTGATATCTGGTACCAAATATCATTCCGATGGGATGCTTATTTCGCATGTGGGGGACTTAAAATCCCAAATCGGATAAAACATAATATGGGCGCTATAGCTATATCTAAACCGATTTTGACCAAATTTGAGGTACTTGTTTCTAAGACAAATTTAGTCGGAATTGTCAAAATTCAGTCAATCTGGGCTGATATTGGCCATTTGGTGTACACTTAAACCTAAATCGGTTGAAGATATCTGGACTGTATCTGATATCTGCTACCAAATATCATTCATATGGAATGCCTATTTCGCATGTGGGGGACTTAAAATCCCAAATCGGATGAAACATATATAAGGGAGCAATGGCTATATCTGAACCAATTTTTTCCACATTTGATGTACTTGCTTCTAGACTGAATTCTGTCAGATGTGCCAAAATGCAGGTCAGTTGAACTGATATTGGCCATTTGGTAATTAATTAACCCGATATCGGTTGAAGATATATATGGGAGCTACATCCAAATCCGCACCGACCTTGAAAAAAAATTGACAGAGGTATTTCTGGACTGTATCCGATATCTGCTGCCAAATATCATTCTTGTGGAGTGCATATTACGCATGTAAGGGACTTAAGACTCCAAATCGGATGAAATATTTATGTGGGAGCCGTACCTATATCTGCGCCGATTTTCACCAAAATTGATGTACTTACTTCTAGATTGAATTCTGTCGGATGTGCCAAAATTCAGATCATTTGGACTGTTATTGGCCATTTGGTACACAATTAACAAGAAAACGGTTGATGGGAGCTATATTTAAATTTGAGCCGATTCCTACCAATTTCAATAGGTTTCGTCCTTGGGCCAAACAAATATTATTTGAAAATTTCATCTCAATCGGATAGTAAATGCGACCTGCATTTTGTTCACAAAAATACATGGACAGACGGATGGATGGGCAGACTGACATGCTTAAATCGAATCGGAAAGTGATTCTATGAAGATCCTCAAAAGTAACTATGGGTCTATCTCGCTTTCTTCGCCATGTCACATACAAATGCATAAAGACATAATACCCTTAACACTATGTGGTGTAGGGTATTAAAATTGTGGTCGTTTTGAAATCGCCTAAGAAAATGGTAATGGAACCTGTTTCTGCTTTATTTCCTTAAATTGATACGAAACCTTCTTCTAGCCACTTGCCTTACATTATTCCTGGAATTGGTATTACAAGAAAAATAATTATTCCCAAACACAAAACTACTTAGCCACCAGCCACCCTTATCTCCGGCTAACATCCACCTCTGCACCCTCCTTCGGATCATTAGTATTTTCCCTGAGTATGTGATTAGAATGCTAAGTGTGTGTAAATTGTTGTCATCGTCATTGCCTATGTTACATGGCATTCCAAAAACAGAGGAAGAGAAAAACAACAACAAAAACACACGTATTCTGTTTTCATTTCATTCTGCTGCTGGCCTTACAGATGAGACCATAAAAAAGAATCTTCATTGGCTGGTCTTTTTTTTTTGGAAAACACTTTCCGTTTAAGTTAACCTTTTTTCATTACCTTTTGTTGTTATTCCTCGCCTTCATTTGTTTGGCGGTCGGTCTTGGCCATAACAAAGGAGAAGAAGAAGCAAAAACATTAAATGTCATTATCTCTGAAGATTTTTGTTTTTTTTATGGTAAGCAATGTCTTGGAACAAATCCATTGTTTATGTTTCGAAAACACACACACCGACTCAATGTGGGTAAATAGCCAGAATTATGCATCCACCAGATAGATGGATGGATACCCTGCCATGGACTCAAGTTCAATAGCAATGTTCATTTTTAAGGTTTTGGTTTCATTTCCATTAACACTGCTGTTTTTTCATTAATACCTATTCCGAACAAGGCCATTCATTCACTTGTTCTGGCCCTAGTCAGATTTTCAATTTGAGGAAATCTTTTGTTGTGATGATTTCAAAAAAAGGAGCAGAAATTGAGGGTAGTTTTCATTTGGTGTGTGTGTTGTGTGCGTGGACTGTCTGTCTACCTGTCTGCCTGTCGTCAATGGCACAAGGCCACACATTTTAATTTCCCTTTCATTTATTTTTATTTCTCCATTCTCTTAGCCTTTCTCTCTTCATCCCATCTCCCCTGCTATTTCCACTCTCTTTGCCATTTGGAAAGGCGTCCGTGAATTTCACTGCCTCTCAAGGGAAGCCATACTTTATATTTTAATTATTCATATTGTCAAGTGGAACTTCTGCTGCCAGCCACTGTGGCATGACGAAGAAGGAGGAAGGCCGGACGGAGAGAGATCCCAAAGTGTTAATTTTGCAGAGAGCGTGATTGAAAACCTGTAGCCAAAAAGACAAACCAGTTCATTGGATATAGCAACACAATCGATAATAAAATACGTACAACAGCATATGTTTGCAGGGCTTCCATGTGAGTGCCAAACAGAAGTTGCGATTTTTTCGAAATAGCATTTCTAACTAATTTATGGAATATTTTAATCTACAGGGGTGAGATGATCAAATGCCATAGTTGTTACATTTTTATACCCTCACCATAGTATGGACCCTCCATATAAGTTTGTCATTTCTTTTGTAACACTCGAAATATACATTTTAGACCCCACAAAGATAATTATTTGGATCAGCATAAAATTCTATGTCGATTTTAGCGATGTCCGTCCATCGGTGGAATCGCTCTACGTTCCGAACGAAATAAGTAAGGATGATAAAAATTTTACTCATTATGTCTGCAGGACTTCTGGTATTTAAAAGGCTCATGTAGGTCGCGTCTTCGTAGCCCCCATATCACAGTACCTCCAGATATTGGGTATTTTGATGATTTTAGAAAACATTATTTACCGGAACTATTTCAAATTTAGTATTTGAAACGTTAATGAACTACTACAACCTATGACAGAAAGTGTTTGTGCAGGTCCACGTTTTATAACCCCTATAGTACCACCCAAATTCGGTATTTTGATGATTTAAGCTACATTTTAATCAAATTTTTTCAAGTTTCAGATTTAAATCGTCGTATAGACCGTAATATACGGCTACATTCGGTACTTTTAAAATTTTTAAAAGAATTTTTAACGGATTTCATTTTTTGAAAATTGCCACCAATTGTACCAAATGGTGGAGGGTAATGCCCGGCCGAACTACAGCAATATTGTGTGCCCAAGACTAAATACACCCTTCAGAATATTTTCGCGATAATATTCGGCATTATTCCAATGCCACTGTGAATAATACGAGCGGAGACGACCATCGGCTGTAATGGCGGACACCATTAACATGACCGGCGCTTGAGATCTGGTGGCCAACCGAAGATGTGCATTTTCAGCTGACCTCTTTCGCAAGTAGACACGAACATTTTGTTCTTTACAAATGCTGGACAACGAATGTTTCTCATCGGAAAAAAACAAATAAAACCAAATCGGTGTCACCACTTTCGGTCAAGCCAAGCAATCTTAGCTCTTTTGAGTAATTTTCTTTTGTTGCGGTGTAAGTTCTTGTACATTTTGGAATTTCAATGGCTATACCCCGAGCTCATGTTTCAATATTTGCCGAATGGAAAATGCGATATGTTCAGCTGACGACCATTTTTCGGCCATTTGCGACGCGGGTTTCGATCAAGTTGCTTCTTTACTTTTCGAATTATTCTGCTTATGTTGCTGTTTTCTTCCGTCACTTTCTTGACGTCGGCTACGCTACAGTATCACGGTAACGAGCTATGGTACGAGACAAAAAATATTTATTCACATTTAAATGTGGAGTGATCTAGCGATAGCCTTTATGGTTCTCCAGCAAAATATAAAGAAATCACACTATCACGCTTGAATTCCATCACGAATAACTTTGTTTCAGAAACCTGTTAAAACAATGATTTGACCTGCATATGCAATTTTCTGCGATAGGCTGTAGTAACCTTTAAGAACTTCAAATAGAAATATGAAATAATTCGGTGAAAAATGTCGCTTAAATAACCAAAATACGGGATATAGGGAGGTACCTTATATGTGGGCTTTACGAAGACCCGCACCTGCCTATCCATTTTTTGTGTCAAATATGAAATTTAAAACAAATGCGATGAATAATGTCGCTGAAATCATCAAAATACCGAATGTAGGGATGTATATGGAGGCTAAACAAAAACCTGGGCCTGCATATGCAATTTTACTGTCACAGGCTGCAATACCCATTAGGAACTTCAAATACGAAATTTGATACAATTCCATCTAGAATGGCGCTAAAATCATCCAAATACCAAATATAGGTAGGTGCCGTTATATTGGGGCGAAGACCTGGACCTGCATATGCAATTTTCTGTTAGAGGCTGTAGGACCCATTACGAGCTTCAAATGCGAAATTTAAAACTATTCCGGTAAAAAATTTCGCTAGAATCATCCAAATACCGAATATAGATAGGTGCTGTTTTATTGGGGCTATACGAAGACCTGGACCGGCATATGCAATTTATGTGTTGTGGGCTGTAGTACCCATTAAGAACTTCAAATACGAAATTTAAAACTATTTCGGTTAAAAATGTCGCTAAAATCCTCCAAATACCGAATATAGGTAGAACCGGTTGGGGACGGTTTACGAAGAATAAGTTAAATGATGTTGCTAAAATCATACAAATACAGAATGTAGGAGAGGGGTGGTACAGTTAAATGGGAGCTATACAAAGACCTGTACTGCATATGCAAATTTGATACAATTACGGTTTTAAAATGTCGCTAAAAAACATAAAATGCCGAATATAGCTAAGCACTGTGTTATATGGGAGCTATACTATGACCTGGACCTGCATATGTAATTTTCTGTCAGAGGCTGTAGGACCCATTACGAGCTTCGAATGATACAATTCCGGTTTAAAATATCGCTAAAAACACCAAAATGCCGAATATAGGTAGGTACTGTTATATGAGAACCTGAATATGCAATTTTTATGTCGTTGGCTGTAGTACCCATCAAAACCTTCATCCAAATTCTATATTGTTGATATAAAATAGTGGAACCCTGTTAAGAACATCGTATTGGCTATGATTTTGTTGGATATATAGAAACTCTACAGCTCCTTAATCGGTGGTAGGGCATTTCAGTGAAAATTGTTTCATCAGGCTTGCTTTAAAGTCGCAGTATATGGAGGGCTTCTCTTTTCCCATTTCCATATTCTGAAATTTTAAATTTGTTTTTTATAGGGTCTGTTCCAGAACTGCAAGAATGTTAAAGTTTTTGCTACGATAACCGATAGTCCCTTTATGGAATCGAATAAAAATGCAGAACTAGTAGATCTTTGCAGGTTCTGGAACAGATCAATAATTTTTTGTTACTATCAGTAGGCATTAATTTTGGGTTTCGAAAATATTCGTAGATATCTCCGCAACTAGATTGGTGGTCTCCTAAGGTCTCTTCAACAGTTCTCCATACATGCTAGGCAGCAAGCTAAACTTCCTAGAAGTTCATTTGGAACTTTCCTTTCTTACGAATCACAGCCAGATGTAGAATATATCTGCCCAAGTAATCCCTACTTGTTTATAAACATAACCCAAAAATTCTCAACAACTTCTTTTAACCTCCTTATCGTGCAATGGTTCAATCCAATTTCAATTTCCACTTAAGGGAATCTAAAACAATCATATCAAAGCGTCAAGCGCATATCTCTAACAATCAGTTAACAAAATTATGTATTCTTGTAAGGGTTGGGGTCCATCCCAACGTTGGGAGGTTCCAGTTTTATAACAGCACGGTAATAAATACAAAAATACATACAAAACAAAACGGAGAACACTTAACCAAAGGTAAAACATGATTAATGAATATTATTTTGGAGTTGAGGAAAATTATGGTGTAGCCGTGCGGCGGCCTAAAGGCGGCACTTGTTCAAATAACAAGAAAAATACCCAACAAAAGTCTACTTGTAAATGATTCCGTTAAAGTAACTAAAGGCTATTTGCAAAAGTACTAATCCAATAGTAATAACAAAAAAAAAAAAAAAAAAAAAAAAGACGAGCTATTAATTGCAGGTCTTATTACAAAAACGGTAGTTTTTATGGGATATTTAATTTCTTTTTCTAATCTTTTATGACACTATCTAAAATGCCTATCACTTTTAAACCAGGCGACTGAATTTGACCCGATTTAATCGCTTTTTTTGTTTCATTTAAAATTGTAACCAGAAAAAAATCGTCATTTGAAATGTATCACCATTGATGACCCTGACATAAAAATTGTTGAAATTGAACTGGGATCAGTGTGGCACACAATAGAATGGAGAGAAAACTTTCATCGTAGTTGTAAAATGGATGTGTATGTGAGAGAGAGAAGAGACGTGCCGAGTGGGTTATTGTATGCTATACCTCAAACAGCAAACCGAATTAAGAGATTCGAACAGAATTCGGAGAGAGACCTACTATTGTGGTGGATTTGGAACGAAATTATAATGTCCGATTAGAATTATATCGAGCTTCACCTTCTGAAGGGGTAGGCCGATATCTATAATTTTTACAACAGAACTTGCGTTAGTAAAAATACATATTGGGATATGTGAAACTTAAAGATAAATGGAGGCTTATATTGAATTTATAGGGAGACATAATTATTCATCTTCAACCCTGTTGATAAAAATATTGAGATGAATTGAGATGATAGAAATATTGAGTCTTAAAAATAATCGAATTTAGCGAATTTCAAGTTCTATGAAGTACCAGAAGGGGTTCGCAGATAAAAATATCATCTCACAATAGATCTTGTGTTAGAAAAGAGTGTGTGCTATTTCGCATTCTTGGAGCGTTTTGTTCTTCAAATCTTAAACCCTATGTTGGAGAGGTACCAGAAATGGTTTGATACCTCCGTCTTTATAGATTGTGTGATAGAAATATTGATATGTTACCAAGTCTGAATGGAGACTTGGCCACTTCAAGGCCACTCAAAATTTTGACCCTTTACAGGGTAGGCACCAGAATTATATATCCTCCTACACAAAAGGTCTTGTGTTAGTAGAAAAAATGCGATGCGTGAAATATAAGAGAACCGGATGCTCATTTCGGCTTTTATGATCGTATTGATTATTCAAATTGCTGACGCTTTGTTTGTGGAGGTACCCAATGAATGGAGTATTCCAAATTTGGTGTCTTTGTTCGAAGACACCATAAGAAATGGACCGATATATCCAACTTCACACCAAACAATGGGTTAACAAAATCTTATTTCTTTAAGAGTTATAATTATTCAAAATTATGGCACTTTGGGGAAAGTACTTGATGAAAGGACCGATATTGTCCATGTTCGCACCTGACCTTGCATTGATGTAAATATTAGGATTGTGAAGTTTGGAAACTGATATGATTACCCTTTCTGCTTATGTTCAGTAAATTATTTCTTTGAAAATGTTGACATTTTGTGATGGAGGTACAGAAGGAGTTGGCCGAGTACCAATCTCCGAACTCGATCTAATGTGACAATAATATTCCGATGTTCAAGTTTGGATCAAATCGGATACTCCCCCTGCGCTAGCCAGACGGATGGACATCGCTAGATCGACTCCAAATGGCCAAAAATTGATTTGGTCCCAAGAGCCCTAGGGTCTAAACCGCTATTTCGATGA